>NW_027397068.1:36135687-36358432 GCF_003265705.2 Callorhinus ursinus | reverse complement strand
GTAGAATTGTTCCTTTCTTGGGAAATTGAGCACCAAGACAAAGGCACCCAGTCAAGTATGGACTTGCTTGCCCTTTGTCCATACCCTAGATCACATCCTGCTTGAGGTTTTGCTCCAGGCTCAGGAAAGGCCCCAGGGACTCATCCTACAGTGGCCACTGGATGTAGTCTATACTAACAGTTTCTGTCAAGTCTAGAGTGAGCCAAAGTAAGCAAGACATTGAGTCTATGTTCTCTCTCCTAGATGAGCTCTGGAAGCTACTCTAATTTTTCCAGAAATATTCTAAGGAAGGAAAGACCAGGGAGGGAGGGAGGTATTCCACAGATCCCATTCTCTAAGCAAGCCTGTGTCCTTCTAGGTGAGGGGTGAAGAGACAAAGTCAGCCGCCATCTGGGTATCTTGCTCCAGCTTCATGCTAAAAACCACCTTGCAACTTCACCACAAGAGTGGTCTGGTTGAGGGACTTATTTGTTGTTGTAATGATGGTAATGGTAGAAATTTTAAGGTAAGAAATTTTAAAAGAAAATTTTAAGAAATCTTAAGAAATAAAAAGAAACGGTGGGGAGGGGGCAGGAATGGCTTGGAGCCTTTTCTTTTTGGAAAATATTCATTAAAAGGCATGCCTTTTAACCTTGAAAGAACTATTCTAAGTCTTAAAAAAAAAAAAATCTCTTGGATGAGAACCCAGGACACCAGCAAAGAATCCCATGCTGATTAATTCAAGCACTAAGCAAATATTAACCCCCAGACATGGTGCAGACACTGACTCCACAAATCCCTGTCACACAATGGCTTGGAACCAATGTCATTCTATAAAAACAGTAGTCCTTGCACAAAGAATATTTGTGGTTTAACCCTAAAATGTTGATTTAAGAAATGAATTCTATTCAACCTAAAAGGAACAGGACATAAATTATGCTACTTCACCCTCCCACCTTTTCTGATAAACTAGACTGGACAAAATTGTGTTTTTAAATGTGTAAAGGACTTCCAGAATTCAGATTCCATAGCCTTTACTTAAATCAGTATTTCTGTGGGAAATAATATGACATAATGAATGACTTTTTTTTTCTTGTGTTCCACGTGAAACAGTACATATTAGGCACGCCATTTCCCCCAAGGATTGAAATGACATGAAAGAAGCATGAATGGTGATAGTTGTAGCTATAAAAACACTCACTCCAGACACAGGGGACTGGAGGCCTGATGCCCTGAGGCTGACTTAGAAACATCCCGGGGGGGGGGGGAACCATGAATGCTGGGGTTACAGAAGGGCTCCTACGAAATACAGCATACTGACTCCAAGACTAATGTGTGGGAAAGAGCAAGGGAAGAACTAGATTCTTGAGCAGTAGAACTCACTGAATAGGAAACCGGAGAATGGGTGCATGTTTTAGAAGTCAGTTAGATCTCAAAAAGCAGGTGTGACCATGCATGTTGCGGTTTCCTTGATAAAAGCATCTTCAGAGAATTAGATTAGCTTTGTAAATCATCTTCCAACAAAGTGCGTACAGACTTCTTTAGCAAGTAGCTGGATTTCCAAGCTGTTTAGGGCTCTCTGAGAGCCATCAGCTATATCTGAAAACCCTTGCCATATACCAAAATGTACTAGTAAAGTCCTTGCCCTTGAGGAGTTTTTGGTCTAATAGAGAGGTGTGGGAATGGGGGGAACCCTATCTTCAAGGAATTCAGGGGTGGGATGTGATTATTTCCTGCTGAGGAAACAAGGACTTTTCATTTAGGCAGACGCCTGGGAATTGAGGTTGGATATAAACTGAAGACTAGAATTGAGGAAATGATGTTTATATAGAACATGAGAACACAAGCTCAGCTGATCTGAATGGGTGAAAAGAAGCATGGAGAATTAAAAGTGGAGAGAGTCAGCCTGTGAATCAGCTAGGACATGGAAAGCCTCCAGTTTTAGTGCCAGAATTTCTAGGCAAGTGTGTGTCCTACCACTTGCTCTTTAAGCTCCTATCTGATCATCTATATATACCCTCTAGCCCATACAGATGAGCCTCAGAGGGAGGCTGGTGCATAAGGCAACCAAGATGCCCTCTTGCTTGTTCTTAGTCCATTTTTACCACGTCTGTGAGTCTAAACACTTGCTCTAGGACATATGGCTACATCTCCATTTCTGCTTCCTTCAAATTCAGTGTCCCTCTGATTCTCCCTGAGAGGGACACAGCAACTCCTTCAGCTTTCACTTGGCCTCAAATTCTGCTCCCACTGCCCTCCACAGCCCCAGCCTCAAGAGAAATCCAATGCTGCTTCCTGTTCTGACCACACACACCCAAAAAGTTATCTCATGACAACTGGGTTTCAAGGGGATTGCATGGGTGAGTTCCGGTTTCAAAATCTGAATGTCACAATTATTCCCAGTATACTGTTTCTGTGTTTACCGATTCTTGTTTTCAAAACCTTACCATGGTTAATACATCCTAGCGTCCTGTGGAGTTCTTGTACATTTAGGGCCCACCATTTCTCACAGGCCATTCAGAGGCCAATGTTAGGTGGACACCAGTGAAATCCTCCCAAACTACTCCAGCCCATGAAGAGGACACCCTTCCATGAATCCTAATAGTCGTCAAACTGTAGGGCCTGTTTTGAAATCTTCATAATAGTGAGTAACACATACTGAGCGTCCACTTTGTTCTGGTGTGTTATATACAATGCTTTCTTTTATCCTGAGTACGTGCCTGCAAGATATGTAATATTACGCCCATTTCACAAGTGAGGAAAATGAAACTGAGAGATCAGCCAACTAAGATAATTTAGCTAGTAGATACTGATTCAAACTTCAGTGTGAGCCAAAGGCATCATTTTTCCCCACTATGTAGCAAAAGCAGTCTTAGATGATTTTATAGTATTTTTCTGTCCTATAAGTCTTGACTGTAAATTCCCATTGCTCTGAGTTTGTCTGATACCCAGTACAGTGTTAGGTATATTGTGGGTGCCTGATTAACTAATTATGCACATAATACACAGCGTGACTGGAAAATCCCTGTATAAGTGAAAGAAACAATGAATGTCATAGAATTTTACTTTGATCCACAAACAGCTGGACAGATTCACATAGAGCCACTACAATAAGGTATGACTACGAGACAATAAAACAATAGAATCAGTCAATTCAACGAGAAAAATGGCAATCAAAGTGGTTCTAAGATATCGCGTGAATCAAAACTGATTCCATGAGAGTGTCAACTGGCTACGCTGAACCTAGCGTCCTGGCTGTATTTCTCCCCGGCATTAGCACAGCCTCACAGAAGGGGTGGCAGATACTGAAATGCACATTCTCATTTAGAGACATACCCACCCCAGAAAATAATTATACAAACTTACTTTTTAAACATCTTGCCGTTTTATTGATTTGCCTGAACTGAAAATATTGTGGTTTCCCTTTACTCAAGATAAAGTAAGTATGTCTCCTCTCGGGGGAATTCAGCCTAAATAGAAATTATGACATCTTACCCCATCTGACCTTGTAATGCATACACTGCAGATCAGTGTTCCAAGGCCTGCTGCCCAGTCTCCAAAGCTCCCCCAAGAATGTCATATACACAGAAAGCTGACACCTGGATGAGCTTCAAAGTCCCCACATGGGCAGTGGGGTGAGCTCATCACATCAGGCTAAAAATCACCCTTTGTTCACAGTGTCACGTCTTGGCTTAGGAGGAGATGGTTTCTTCACAATCACATCCATTCACGAGGGGAGAGCACTGGGGTCTGCACTGAACAGCTCTTCATTGAGCTGCAGAAAATAGGGAAATAGCTGCCATGCTTTCCCAGTGATGTTATTAATATTTAAGTGCTGTTCTCGGGCGGGGGTGGGGGGACGTTAAGAACCCAACTCCAAGAAGGGTCTGACCTATTTGCATGATTATTGTGGCACTAAATGAACTAACTGCTCAAAAACTAAAAAAAAAAAAAAAAAAAAATCACATCCACCCAAATTCTAAGTAACCACCAGAGAAGGCTGGTTTTAGCAAAAGACGTTGCTTACAAAACTTGCAGCTTCTACTGCGAACAACATAAAAGATTCTACATCTAAGTGGAGTGCTTAACACTTTGGAAGAGTAGCACTCATTTCTATTCTGGTGGTTGGACGTTATTAATGAACGAGGATAGTAAGTAAAAACACCTGTAAAATGGCACCTACCTCTGAATTCTGAGTTCTCACTGTATCGCACCATTCTCGTGCAATTATAGACAGCTAATGAAGTGAAGCATAGTCTCACTTCAGGGAGGTTAAGCGATTTGCCAGGAACCACTTAGCAAGTTAGTAAGTATAAATAAGGACAGAAGCAGCGGGATCCTTCAATAACGCTGGGCCCACACACCAAGCATGGCATCTCAGCTAAGGTTTGCCCGATTAGGACAAAACTGGGAAAGGTCGGCCAACAGTTTGCTAATCCTTCCTGCGGCGGTCACCATGAAGACTCTCACAATCACGTATCCTGAGGGTCTTTTCTTCTATTTATTTTATTTTGTTTGCCTTCTCCCAGTTACTGTGAGAGCTTCTGCATGCTGTCTCCTGTGACAGCTTCACGTTCAGGAGGAAGATCGATGAAACGACAGTTGCTAAGTTTATTAAAAGGTAAACGGTATCACAAGTCTCACTTGGTAAACGAATAACTACCCATTTCCTTGTCATTTTCATCTCCTTTTCTTTGGTCCCTGCTTCTTTTTCCTCTCCATCTTAGTCATGGACGGTAGAAGTAATAGAATATCACTTTTGATAATATTATAATCGTATATTATCATATATTATCATATCATATCATATTATGGAAATCCTTTCCTTCCAGATTTCTTTCTTTTAAAGTCCATGCATGCTATCAACTGTGTTAACATGACAAATATTAACATCATTTTTTAAAACCTTATGATATATAAAAGGTGTTCACTCTGAAAATGCAAAGTAATTTTTTCTTCTTTTTCTGATGGGTTTATAAAAAGCAGAGAAAAATAAAGACATCTGATATCGCTTGTCTCTTGGCTCAGTGCTTTTGGACTGTTATCAGGGTTTCTCAAACATGGCACTATTGACATTTTGGGCCAGCTAATTCTATGCTGTGCAGGCTGTTCTGTGCATTGTAAGATGTTTGCCACATCCCTGGGCTCTACCCACTAGATGCCAGGAGTGATCCCTCCCCCTGAGTTCTTTTTTTTTTTTAAAGATTTTATTTATTTATTTGAGAGAGAGAGAATGAGAGATAGAGAGCACGAGAGGGAGGAGGGTCAGAGGGAGAAGTAGACCCCCCCGCCGAGCAGGGAGCCCGATGCAGGACTCGATCCCAGGACTCCAGGATCATGACCTGAGCTGAAGGCAGTCGCTTAACCAACTGAGCCACCCGGGCGCCCTCCCCCTGAGTTCTAATAACCAGAAATGTCTCCAGACTTTGCCAAATGTCCCCTGGGGGGCCCAAATCAGCCCCAAACAAGAACTCCCCTAGATCATACTGCTTGGTCATCCATGTGTTTGCGTGCCTTGGGGAAGAAAGGAAATGATTTTGAGTTTTTTAACGTGTCATTCTTGAAGCAGGGATGAAGCTGGGGATCAGGGAGGTGAGAGATTATTTTCTTTAATAACATCTGCTCACCTCACATTAGTCTGGAGAGAATTGCTGTGAACACCACAAGATTGGTTAAAGGATTCGGAGTGTCTTGGAGGAAAAATAAAATCCGAAAAACAGTAACAAAAGCACCGCAGAGTAACATGTTTTATACAACACGAGGGGACTGAACCTAACAGAACCATAGGCGTTTTCAAACTTTTGTAAATGTTAACAAGCTAACATTTTTTGGCATTTACTTATTGATATGGCCTAGTAAAATGGTAAAAAAAATATATTAAAAATAAGAGTTCATTTTCAAAATATTAGAAACCACTTTTACATTCTCTTGTCTTTACCACAAGGATGTACTAGTCAGCTCTAGAAATATGTTCAAGAGCATTTCACAAACAACTAATTAATCCTTGCAGTGCGTTAATACTGAAGGAATCACTGTCATCTCTTACTGAGGAGGCAGATGTAAAGACAAGTGGCATTGCTATTCTGAAATAATGCAAACTAAGAAGAGGCTCTTAAATAGAAGACTTTTATAGCAAAACATCAATAATCCTCAATTTATATGTAGGTCCAGGATATAGAGACCTTCCTGGACCACAGAGAAAAATTTGCCATGTCTGATCCTGGAATTCACACTCTCAACACGTTTTCTCTGTGCTATCAAAATTAAATTTAGTTAGGAAGGATTTTCTTTTTAGACAATTTCCACCTATAAAAAGTGTACCTTATCTTTAAGAGAATCCCAAATAAGAACATGAGCATCACATATGTGTGTGGTTTTGTAACAAGACGCCAGCGGGTCCTAAGGGTTAACTTGCTTCCAGTGGACACACTCCTCACTTGCTGACTAAGGCCCTTGATCTGTAACAGAACTAATTTACTTTGAGATTTGCAGACTACTGGCCTTGGGGAATGAAGGACCAGAACGTTCCCAGGCCACAGGGACCAGCAAGTCTCTTTGAAGCCCCCTTGGCTTTCTGACTAGCCCAGCAATCTCCTAGTAAGATGTTTTTCTTTTTTAAGGCAACACAGATGATGTTAGTGACCTCCCTTTGCGCATCTGTAGACCCTGCACTCCTTTGCAGAGAGAACAGAGTACTCTTGCACAGCCTGTGGGTACAAAGGAACCAGATCTTCTTGCAAATCCCGCCCCCACGCCCCAGGCACCAAGGAACTAGAACTTTTTGCACAACCTCCGAGCACCAAGAGAACTCTGGCATCATCAAATCTGCACATAATCAAGAAATGTCACAGACCACTGCACTCCCTTAACTGATTAAATCCCTTTAAAAACCCCGGAGCCAGGTAGAAACCTCGGAGTTGGCCCCTGGACAAGAGTCTGCCTTCTCCCTGGGTGGCCGGCCTCCTGAATAAAGCTCATATTCCTTTCTGGTCCAAACTGGTCTCTTGATTATTGGCCTTTCGAACGACAGGCAACCCATCTTAGGTTTCCTTCAGTAACAGTTTCTGTCTTCGGTGGTCAACTGTGAAATACGCCGTCAATGAATTTCCAAATCCTCACTCCCCCAGCATGCAAATTTCCTTCTAAATAAAACAACAAAATTTCTTTGTCCGGCAGTTGGATGCCCGAGACTAGGACAATTTACCCTTGAGAAGACAAAGGTGGGACATAAATCTAAGTGAAAATATCGGAAAATACGGTCGGACCAATTTGGATGACAAATCTTTAAAGAAAACGAGAATAAAATTTATACTGAGGAACTGAGATTGTCATTTCGAAAGTACTTTTACTGAGTGAATAATTATAAGCACTCCAGAAAACAGCAAAGAAGAACGAACAGAGGATGTTAAAGTATTTTATGGAGCTGTAGTCAAAAGATGATTGGACTTGGAGAAGTCAAACTGCTGTCTAATTAGCTCTGTGAACCTGGGCAAAATTGTCTAATCGCATTAGTGCAGGGCACAGAAATGAAAAAGAAGAGCACGTCAGTGATTTCAATATTCTTCATACCTACTTTATTTTTTCAAACAGTCCCTCCGAGTTTTCCTTAGATTTAAAAATGGAGAGATGGAATTTCATTACTGATGGGACTCTGCCCATTACCTCACCACAAGTATACTGGATTCCTTGATACACTCTCATTTTACGATCCATAACACTGAAGCAAAATGTCTAATTTTAGAGAACAAAAGAACACAAGGAGCTTTAGGCTCTCTTTCACCTGCCTAATCTCTCTATCCCTTCCCCTTGAAGGTGGGAGCCAGGTCTTGTCCGGGTCTGCTGCATCCTGAGCATGAGCACAGTGCCTGGCACATGGCAGGCACTCAGAAAATATTTGTAGAATAAAGAAATAATTCTGTGCATCAGATCCAACACCACGTATCTTTCACTTGACTCGTTGGTCGGTGGTTAACTGACTACACACACAGGAAATGACAAATGGCACTCGGGGCAGCACATAGGTGCTGTGACAACACAGATTTTTAAGGGCTACCAGTATTTTAAGTTCTCCAGTGTGGCATGTTGAATAATTAGAATACTGCCATCTGAAATTCTTCAGCTAGGTCTTTAGTTTCTACTAACAGAAATGAAAACATGAGCAAAAGAGCCAGATTCTGAGGAAAAGTACAAAGAAAGCAACTCCCGCGGGAATTTGGACAGTGGAAGAAAAATATTAAAGATCGTTACTCCCCGCAGCAATAGACAGACTTTTCAAACTGAGGCTGCTACCATCTGCACTTGCCACTGGCCATCTGCTTGGGTCTAATCTGGTCTATTGCTCTCATTGAATATAAGCTGAAATTCTGCTCCTCTAAGTAAATTCCAGAAAAGGTTCTCTTACCCTTTTCTGAATTGTGAGCTAAGTTTTCATCCTTGGACTATTTCAGCAAAAGCATTAAAATGCTCCCATAAGATCAGGCTGCTGGCCCGGCTCGCAACAACCACCCGAGAATGCCAAATGAGGAAGGCGGCCACATACTCTACCTCTGGTAGTAAACCTCCTCATGGCCCAGCCTCTGCTTTGTTTTTAAATGTCAAACCCGCAATTAAGTATTGACGGCAACATATCGATACCATACATGGGTGTGGGGGGCAGAGTTCTAAAATCCCCCTCAAATCCCAGCTCCCTGATGTGCATGCACCACATAACCCTCTTCCCTCAAGTACAGGTGGAGCCTATGAATACAATGGGATAGTCTTCACCTTACTCGATTACGGTTATGACTCTCAGCAGACCAGACATGATTGGAAGTCAGAGAGAAGCACGCCTGCTACCCTGGAAGACAGAAACCATCTCTGTGGTGAAAAGGCCTATGGAGACCATAGAGGCTGCAGTGGGTTTCCCCATTGCCGAAGGGGCCTCTGGCCAACGACTAGCAAGAGAAAACCGGGACATGAATCCTAAAACCACAAGAAACTGAATTCCCCAATGTGAGCTGGGAAGAGGACCTCCAGCTCCAGTTGAGAACTGCAGCCTGACCTAGTGAGATCCTGAGCAGAGGACCCAGTTAAACCCTGTCTGGACTCCTGACCCACAGAAATGTGAGAAAAGAAATGGGTGCTGTGTTAAGTCACTAATTTCGTGGTCATTTGTTACACACCAATAGCAAGCTGCTACAAAGAGGAAAGAATCATGAGCAGATTATGAAATCATGTGGATGGGCAGAGTGCTGGAGAAGTTAAATTCAGTATACATAATGAGAAGGGATGGGCTCCAGGCTACAATGGTTGAACTGTCCTTTAACACTCAGAGTTATACTTGGCATGGGAACACAGCCATCAAATAATGAATGGGGCTACTATAGAGTCATTACACCCATGGGGATTATAGCAAGGTGGCAGAGCACATGCTTTCCACTGCCTAGCACAATATCTGGCATACAGCAGATGGTCAATAAATGGTGTTGTTGAATTAATAAATAGTGAATAAATAAGCTTATTTATTAATGAATAAAATGTTGTCTTAAGAATAAAGAAAATAGTGAACATATTTATTTGATGACTGAGTATACACTTCATAAATCTGCAGCACCTTTATTTTTTTTTAAAGATTTTATTTATTTATTTGAGAGAGAGAGAATGAGAGATAGCACGAGAGGGAAGAGGGTCAGAGGGAGAAGCAGACTCCCCGCCGAGCAGGGAGCCCGATGTGGGACTCAATCCCGGGACTCCAGGATCATGACCTGAGCCGAAGGCAGTCGCTTAACCGGCTGAGCCACCCAGGCGCCCTCTGCAGCACCTTTAAAGTTACTACCATGTACTGGGACATCTGGGTGGCTCAGTTGGTTGAGCATCCACTCTTGATTTAGGCTCAGGTCATGATCTCGGGGTTGTGAGACTGAGCCCCTGTGTCAGACTCCACACTCATCGAGGAATCTGCTTGGGATTTTCCCTCTCCTGCAGCCCCTCCCCCAACTCGTGCAGGTGTGCTCTCTCTCTCTCTCTAAAATAAACAAATAAATAAATTTTTAAAAAGTTACCATGTACCGTGTACCATACACATAACAGAGTGGCTAAAGAACTTCTCATTTCAAGAGTTACCTCTGAGACTGAATTCAGAGGGGTGGGTACAGAAGAATATTTGCTTTTTATTAGGTATACTTCACATCTTTGGAAATTTTTGCAATGAGTATCAAATTTTTAACAATAAAAGATACACTCTAACAATAAAAATGTTCTATCTAAGAGCATGCCTGGAATCAGACACTTTAAAAAATTTCAAACTGCAAGAGGAAAACCTTTTTATTGTAGCTCTCAACAATGTGCCAGATATTTATAGTAATGATGAGCAAGCTGCTTGGTTGGGACAGCGCATCTCCTTGAGGACCTCTTTTACTAGTTCTTCTAGAGATGCAAAGAAGCAATATTCGATAAACAAAGCCCAAAATGATAATAAGAATTACAATTTATTGAGTCTATGATGTGCCATGCATTGTGCTAAGTGCTTGACGGATTGCCTTACAAATTTTCCCCTAAAGGAGTTTGAAATTTATTTGAAGAAATCCAATATAATTATAAAATAATAACTTATAGTAATAATTAACACTTGCAGGCAGCATATATGAGCCAAGATTTTCTGGGCTGTGTATGGCCGAGGCAGCAAGTGAAATTGAGAAAGAAATGATCCGTAGGGAATGAGGCCCAGGGGCAGATTGGTGGCAGAGCTGGGAGGAGCACTGGGAGCCAACCTGGCCAGATCAGAGGGTGCAAATGGGGAAGAAGGGGCAGTCTAGGGTGGATGACGGTTGGCTGGTGCTGCAGTGGGCTTGGCGGGCTAAGTGAGCAAGTTTTTCGTTCATTCCAATCCAAGTCAATATTTATTCATTGTATTTGGGGGAATACCATGAGTTACAGAAAACTGCTAAAGGCTTCTAAAGCCAAAGTGGTTTAAGTAGATTAACTTGTCAGAGGTAGGGATATTGAACAGGCTGGAGAGGAAAACGGGGCGGCAGGGAGAGCCTTCAGGGGGACCCAGCAGTGGTCCCACACAGGGAAGAGGAGCCAAAAATAGGGCAAAATAGTAAGACTCGGAATGTCTAGAGACACCATGAAGGACGCATTGAAAGGAGAGTTATTAAATGGTTTGGAGAACAGCAGAGAAAGAAAAAGTAAAGACACTGTGGTTTTAAATAGATGTGACTGGGGGGAAAGTGGTTTCGTTGACAGGGATAGGGAAGACACCTCTCCATGGCTCCCACGATTTCTAGAGTAACAGTCAAATTCCTAAGCGTCCCACTGAAGGCTTCCTCCTGCTTTCTCTCTGCAGCACAACCCCGAGCATGTGAGCAGGCATAAACACACTGGGACCATGCTACAGGCAGTCTCTGAACACAGGGAGCGCTTCCATTCCTCCATGCCTTTCCTCCCCTTCTCTGTCTTGGCTATCTTCTGCTCAGACTTCAAATGTCTCTCTGTGTCTCCTCTGGAAACCCTTCTCAGACCCACCAGTCTAAGTCAGATGACTCTTCTCTTGTCCTACTCTAACACCTGTGAATAAATACCTGTCACAACATCCAGCAAGTTGCTTAATTGTTATGTGCTTGTTTGTTTCTCCCTGAAACAGACTGTGAGCTCCCTGAGAGCAAGCACTGTATGTTATTTGATTTTATATAGTCAGCAACTAGAAATATCCCTGAGACATGGCAGACACTCAATAAAATTTGTTGAATGAATTTTAAATTGAGTTGATCTGAATTTTAGGTGATGGTAGGGCAGACTCTAGTATGATTAAAACCTTGTGTTCCAAATGCTTAGCATATGTCCTAAGGATTTAAGTTTCAGACAATAAGCAAAACAGTCACAATTTAACCAAGCACTTTGAATCACTGCTAAAACTCTCTGTGATAGAAAAGAAACTCCGGATGCTAAATGGAACCCCGGAAGTTTCTGCTGATATTATCTCCACAAGAGCATTTAGAAGGATCACTCAATTTCAAGATTTGAAATGAACAAAATAAAAACTTCAAAATAATGCTCTCCAGACACCTAAATTATCGTGTGTAATCATCATCTTTCAAAAAGAAATGAATAGTTAGCAAAAATATAACAAACAGAAGGTGACCTGGCGTACATATACCAGGTTGCCCACTGTGTTTGCAAACTACAGGACTTGCATACAAAGGCTGTAAATAATAATAGATTGGTAATTTACATTTTTAAATTACTTTCACATATACTCTTTATTGGAGCCTGACAATATCCCTGTGAGGTAGCCAAGATGCCATTATCCTCATTTTATGAATGAAGATCCTGAAGTTGAGCAAGTCCTGACCCTCCCCTCCTTTATGAGAGCAGTAACTTTGTTCTTCTCACTTCTGCCCACCAGGCAGGGCAGATCCAGATTCTGTGGGACCTGAAGCTTTATATAATTTGGAGTGCCTTCTTTGAGAAAAAGAATGTAAAATCATTAATATAAAGTTAGGCGTGAAGCAGAACTTCGGGGCTTTACATGTATTGGTTCATTTAACCTTCATGGAATAGGCACTGTGATTATCTCCACTTTACAGATGAGAAAACGGAGTTATTTAGGTTTTCTCTCTCTATGATTCTTTCTCTACATCTGAACAGCATGCCCTTTGCTTATATCCAGAATAAGGAGAGGCACACCAGGGCCCAGACCTCTAACCAGGGCAGCACTACGTGAAGGATGACCCACCTGAATCACCCATCATCGTCGATGAAACCCATCCATATGCTCCAGCCTGTAGGCTGCCATGGGAGCTAGGTCCGGAACCAACCAGAACCACCCGCACCTGGGCCTGTGCCTTCCCTGACGTTATTGTGATAACTGCAGAATTAACTAAGTCTATGGAATCTCAGAAATAATCTTCTTTTCATTATTTTGGGGGGTTTTCATTATTCTGGGTTTACTGGAAAAGCTATCTTAAGCTCCTCAGACGGGCCTAAGAGTACTTACACACACACACACACACACACACACACACACACACACAGGGGACTCAATCATCCCACAGCAAAGGAAATTTTGATGTGGCAGAGCCTTGAAAGATCATACATGCATCCTACTCTATTTTACACTGAAATTCCATTGATAATTTTATCACTAAACCTAACTGCAGACAACCTCATTGCAGTTCACCATGGTTCTGCGTCCTAAGCAAATTCATGTGCAGGATATCTGCTAGTTGATTGACTAGGCAAAATCTGGATATTGTGTGCAGAGATGTCAACAATGCTTAAGCCTGGGCTTCACAGCTACAGTGTGAAGAGAGGAAGCAACCTCCAAAAAGCACACATTACTGGAAAATATAAAACTGATCTAATAATAGCATGTCTAGAGTTGTAGGGATGGCTGCCAAATTTGTCTGAAGTGCTTAAAAATAATTTTGAGCATCTTACTTCTGATGCTACTTTTTTTCTTATTGCTTAATGACTTTTCTTCCAGACAGTCTGGAAATTCTCACATCATGAAAAAGGTTAAGTTTCTGCATATGTCTAGACATTGTCTCTCATACCAAATCGTCCCAAGACATAGTCTAATAAGATCTGGAAAAGCCATTATTTAAACTGGAAAAATAGAAATTCTTCTTATTTAGCACAATCGTGCAAATGTTGGCTTCGGCACTACTCAAATGCCACTGGGTTTTAAAAATCTGTGCTAAAATCACTGCAGAACCTTAACACTGAAATGTTTTCTTTGAACTTCTCATTTAAAAAATATAAGTGTAGAGTTTTCATATTTTTACCTGTGGGGATTTCAGAAAAAAAATCACATTGAACAGACAATTATTGATACAATATAAGTGTCCATGCTAGTCTTTGTAATGTCCCCTCAGCCACGGAGGACACTTGTTTCTCCAAATATGGGACATGGTATTAAGGATCCCCCACACTGATGCTTTATTTCTTTTAAAATTTGTTCAACAATAATTTGTCTTCTTTTGTGAAAAATGGAAATTCTATACATTCTTTCTATATAATACAATCCACCCAATCTATCAAAATGTCCAAATAAAAGGTATTTATTTGCTCATTTCTTAAACAGAACTTAAATATGTTCCCCATTGGTGTATGTGGAAAATGTAAATCATCATCCGTCTATTGCTTCATTCATTCATTCAATAAATATTTATTTAGCACTTCCATGAGTCAAGCCCTAGGCACTGGGTATACAAGACAACACCCTTGACTTCACTGAACTGAATTTGAGTGAAATTCCCAAAGGCCCTCACTGGTATTTAGCAAAATGTTTGGATACATTTGCCCAATTTTCTTCCTAATGGGAAATATCTTGGAAATTTTTCCTAAACTTCATAATAAAGATCAGTGGTAGAAAATGGCAGAAGCAAAATTTTTATTTCATGAAAGAAGAAATGACTATTAAAGTAATCCACTGGTAAAAATGACTACCTTGAAAAAAAAAACAGCAAACTCTGTGACACTGTTAGTATTCTAGTCATGAAAGGAATCTCAAGCTGGATGAGGCTGGAGAGTTGGAAATACTGCCTCACAGACTCCCACATTAGGTGAGATGTCAGGGGTGCTACATTCAAAGTGTGCTAATTCAAGGAGTGCTGATGTTATCAAATTTGACTCACAGACTAGACTATCTACTGAGAAGGCAAATATACCAATGACAAGGCATTAGTATTCATTCCATAATAATGCTTAAGTCGTATTAATTGGTTTGCCTGAAAACTGGAAAAAAAACAACAAAGAATGTAAATGTCTGATGCAGAAATTGTTCAAGAAGATGCATATGTGGTCTCACTCAACTTAGCCTTTTGGAGAGTCCTAAACATTCTGATGAAGTTTCACTTTACCAAATTATTTAATTACATCAATGGACAAGTATCTGATCAATCAACAATATTTTATACTACTTTGCTTTCGCAGATGAAATGCAGTAGCTTTGGAGAAGGAGTTCAAATTCCAATGGCAACATTAATAGCTGCAAGGCTTTAAGCAAGTACCCTACCCTCTCTGAACTTCAGCTTCCTCACCTGTAAAACTGGGCTACATGGTACCCATCTCGTGGCCTTGCAGTGAGGATCTGAACAGTCAGAAAGAGCTCCTTCCAGGACATCCTTGAAAGCTGTGGAAGGCAAAATGGCTCCACAAATATGTCCATATCCTAATCCCTAGAACCCATGAATATGTTGCATTACACAGCAAAAGGGACTTTCTAGATGAAATTGAGGTTACAGATCTTGAAACTGGGAGATTATCCTGGATAGTCCAGGTGGAACCAATCAAACCACATGAGTCTTTAAGAGAACTTTCTCTGGATGGAATGAGAGAGATGCAGCAGAAGGAAAAGTCCAAGAGATTCAAAGTGTAAAGCTGTGAGAGATGCAAGATTGCTGATTTGAAGATGGAAGCAGGGGACATGTAAAGGGAGGCAGGTGGCCTTTGAGAACTAAGAGAGGCTCCCAGCTTGCAGTCAGAAAGGAAACTGGGACTTCAGTCCTACAACCACAGGCACTGAATTCTGCCAACAATCTGAATGAGCACAGCGCCTCCAGACAAGAGGTCAGGCTGGCTGACACCTTAATTTTTGCCTCATGAAACCCAGTGCAGAGAAACCAGCCAAGTCTACTTAGACTTCTAACCCAAAGAAGTGTGGAAGAACATATTTGTGTTGTTTTTAAGCCACTAAATTTGTGGTAATTTGTTACAGCAGCAATAGAAAATGAATACATTGTATGCTTGGAATTAATATAATGTTATATGTCAAAAGTGCCTCAATTTAAACAAAAACTAATACACTTACACTTGGACTCATCCTAGGACTGTAAGTACCTACCCAACGCATCACCGTTATTTACAACAAACGTGAATTGAGGAGAGTGTTACGGGTAAATGTAAAATACATTTCAGTTTAGAAAACAAGAAAGCTATTTAAAGCTGAATGAGTTCAAGACACTGTCAGAAGGGACACTGCTCAGATTTCTAGATTTTTCCTCAGGCTCTGATCTAAATTTTGCAATAATTACAAACAGGTGAAAGCTGAATTGTTCTCTGGGAAAATAATAAAGAAAAGCTCTCAAAGGGTTTGTCCAGAGTCTTTTGTTGTATTGAATTATACTGAAGGATATAAAACAACTTCTTCCTTGTTCACTGCCAATATCCATATTACCTGGTACACAGTAGCTGCTCAATAAAAAATCTACTAACTCGACAAATGAAAGCATATTGACAGTGACAGGGGATAGAGAACTATTATTATGCTTTGCATTGAACTAGTACTTCCGTAACAGCATCCGTTTAAGGAATTGCTCTAATTTCAAACATCTCAAATTTGTTTTGCCTAAGTTTATGCAGAACATGTGGTTAAGAGTAAACATTACCATAGGAAGCCATATGTCCAAGCCATGTTTTGGGAGTAAAGGGATAAAGAAGGAAGATGATGCTGATGGGCTCCAGAACGAAATGCACGTTGGCTGCGCCCCAGCTCTGGCCAGGCATCTGCGAGGGCAAAGAGAGCATGCTTCTATGGATTGGCTCATCAGGCTAATGGGCTGTTGGCACTTCTCTCCCAGGACAGTTGAAACTCCTGAGACAGACTGAGCAGGAAGAGAGAGCGCGCAGATCCCTTGTGATAAACAGGGTCCTCGGCTTTCTTTGCATGAATGGCCGCATTATGTGCAGATGTTCAGTGCACTTCCACAAGCTTTTATGGATGAATAAGTGGTATCATTATGATGTGATTTGACCAGAAATGAAGCATGGCCCACTGCCATCTGCAAAAATCCTATCTTTCTGATACAGATTGTAGAGGGATGAAGCTAATGAAACTAAAACACTCTTCAGAAATACAGATGACTCCTGGAAAGACTATCAATTAATCTCAAAATAAGAAATTGAATTTCTCTCTGTACCATTCTAGCTTTAAAAATCTTTCACTTGTGACTGTTTCTCGGTTGCATTTAAAAAAACAACTTTAAGCCACTCCATGAAAAAGAAAAATCTCTCTCACAGGAAAATAAGTGGAGCTAAATAGGAAATATCTCAGCTACAAAAGTGAGCAATTTCTGTCAGTCAGAGAGGCATATTATGTGCAAAGTAATCAGGTTTCCAACTTTGACTTCTCTGTGACCAGGTCTCCACACGTTTCTAGCAGAGGAGACAGAAGATAGATTTTGTATTCATCACATGACAATTGGGGCAAGATGAAGAGGCAATGACGGACATAAATGCAAAGAAAGGGAAAAGGAAGAGGGAAAATTAAGGGAGTGCTTGTTCACACCTGCTTCATGTGCAGGAGAAACTTTCAGAATATTAAGAAAAGGACAGGGAATGATGACCCATTGGGTTAACATTTTGGATCATCCTCTCACCTCCCAAACTGAAGAACTGAACACTTCCAGTACAATGATGTCAAATCACTGGTAGATGGAAATAAACAATACTTTGTGCAAAACATTAGAAGATGTACAAAAGTTGAAAAGAGGGGAAAACAGAAAAAAACTGAGCTTAGGAAAAAAAAACTACTTGGATATCAGCTCTCAGGACAGGGAAGGGTTTTCTAAACAATGAAAAAATTCAGAAGACTTTATTAATATATTTAGTTAAATTAACTTAAATCTTTCTATATTAAACATGCCACAAAATTAAAAGGCAAAGAAAACAGAAATAAAATATTTCCAACAAATATTTTTTTAAAGTTTGCTATCCTTCATAGAACACTTACAAAATTTTTGATATCATGAGAGAAAAATATTCAATGGACATAAACAGAAATTTTAAAATGGCCAGTAAATACATGCAAAAAATGTATTCTGCTACTAATCAAATAAGTGTAAAGCAAAATAAGATTCTATTTTTTCTATCAAATGAGAAAAGTTGTTTATTATTACTTTAAAAAATAATACCACTCTGGACTGTTAAGGGTAACAAGAGACGGACTTGCAGGCAGACATATAAACCAGATCCAGATAATTAACTCTAATAAAAATCAGAAATGGATTAAAAGATACATGCAGCAAGCTGTTCAGAGAGCTTTATTGAAGCATATAAAACCAGAGACACTCAGAGACCGGTGAAATATAGCTCCGGCTCAGACACTGAAAATGTCTTCAGAGATCTCTTAATGGCATGAAAATAGCCTTATGATGTAGTAAGTGAAAACTCAAACTTAAAAAAACTACATGTTCAGCACCCAAACCTAATTATAAAATTTGCTTTTATCTATATAAGAAAATTCTAGAAAAATATACATCAAACTAAGAAGAGGGATTGTCTTTGGGTTATAGGAGGGAAGGATAGCAAGGTGACCATGCACCAGCAGAGCAAAACCAACCATTTTTTTTTTTTCTGAAAGACCTTCATGATTAAAAAAGAAAAAGCAATGAATTAGTCATCATGAGAAAAAATCAGAACATGGTTGGACTCCTTTATATTTGCTGCACAGTTTAGTAGTGTTTTCATTCTGAAATACAAACGTGGGTTAAAGGGACCATATTCTATTCTTTATTTTATGTCTTGATTTGCTCCGAATGTCTTGATCTGGTTTGACTTACAGATGATTTTTATTTTCATCTTTCTATTTTCCTACATTTTCAATAATTTCTGCAATTAGAATGTCCACTTAATTTTCTAATCGGAAAAAAAATTAATTGAATCACCAAACCATTCAATTGATAATTTTAGACCCTATTTTTTGTATTTGGGGGACAATGTCATTAATCCCCACAAGTTAGCCAAACCTCACCAAGTCCTGGTTATTTTTGAAGACTGAGAGCAGAACCAGCAGTAGACTGGGTACATGGGACTGACACCCCAACTACACACAGGCACAGCTACCCCAGCTTGGGCTTCCTCTCACCTTCTCCCCACATGCAACGCGCTTCTATTAATGTCGCTAACTTCTAACTCTCCACGAAATGCAAGGACAGGTTTTACGAGGGTGAAAGCTATCTCTTTGTCTTCTTTTCTATGTCCTCTGATGCCTAGGAGGGCTCAGCACACAGTAGGCACTTGCTCACAGATTAATTTTAAGAACCAGTGAGCTGATATACATGCAATCCCTCTGTAAACTCCAAATGGGATACAAATGCAAGTAATAGCTGCACTATTTCCTACACCAAAACGTCCTGTTTCTTTCATGAATTTTAAAATTATTGGAATAATACACTTCTTCAGTTATCTAGTACCCATACTGGAAATTTACTGCTGAATAAACTAAAGGGGAGAGAGGATGCATATGGCGCAAACTCACCCAAATGTGAGGCTCTTGTAAGACTATTCACACTTCCTAGTGACCTCTGGAATAATCCAGGAGTTCCTTAAAAAAAATTTTTTCAATAATTCCAGTTCCCTGAAAATGGAAGCTATCCACTTAACCATTTCTAACCAAGGGAAATTATAACTATCAGCTGCCACTCTGAATCAGATATTCAGGCAGGAAGAAAATTCTGAATTTAAGAGCTTCACTGTCACAATTGTATGTTAAGTTGGACTCAACTCTGCTACCAAAAATAAAAAATAAAAAACAAACAAAGAAAAAAACACCACCACAACAAATAGAACAAAACAGCTTGTAAAATGGGAAAACCTTGGTCATTGGTCAGGCCAAACGAACTTGATGTTTCTAATGAAGGCTTTGCTTTAAGAAAATCAAGTTAAAAGCTTTGTTCTAGTCATCTTTGTTGTTTATTTCCCTTTTCTTAAAGTATACAGAAGTTTTATCAGTGCCATTAATATTTATTGCTTTCTTACTTCATTCTACCTATAAACCACTACAAACCTGTATCCATAGTCACTGAGGAAATGACTTAAATCCAACGTTAAGTTTAGTGACTGTTCCCAGTTTTAGGATACCTAACTTTAAATACTGTACTTATGAGTTTTTCTTTTTAATTTTTAATTAACAAAAAAACAAATCATTTGTAAGGTCAGAAATTACAATCCAATTTCCATTTTTAAAACCCCTTCAGTGAATCAAAAGGGCCTCGGACTATCCCAAAATTAAATGCCAGAGATAAAATCTCCTCAAAATAAAAACTACATGTGACAATCAGACCAAAACTTATTTTGAATAGGAGGCCTTTTTTTCCTCAGACGTGCCACTTTACGTGCAGAAAAATCCCAAATGATCTGACAGGCTACAAGTGGAAAGCACATCCCCTGCTGCTGACAGTCTTTCAGGAAGCTCAGTGCATGGTTTGACAGTACAGAGAAGGTCTTCCATTTGGGGACAGAAAAAGGAACAAATGGGTTCAGCTAAAAATGGTACAAGGATGCTGTTCCTGTAACTGTTCTGTCTAGAGAGAGACCTCTTATTTACCACAATGCAACACTTGCTGGGGTTGGGGGAGGGGGTGAAGAGAGTGGGTCCCTGAATGCAGTGACCACTCCAGAGATGACCTATGAGAGGTCATTAGCCATGAATCATCTAGGACTTAAGTCTACATCAGCTACCAAGAATTCCCTTGCTGCCCATCTTGCTACAGGGACAGTATTAACTGCCTTGAAATATGGCACCTCCAAAAACTCACAAAATAGGACTTTTTCATTGTGGTAAAAGATACACAACATAAAATTTACCATCTTAACCATTTTATAACAATTATTTTATTTTTTAAAGATTCATGTATTTGAGAGAGAGAGAGAGAGAGAGAATGCACACAAATGGCGGGGAGGGGCAGAGGGAGGGTGAGAGAGAATCTCAAGCAGACTCCCAGCTGAGCGGGGAGCCTGATGCGGGGCTCAATCTCACAACCCTGAGATCACCACCTGAACCAAAACCAAGAGTCAGACGCTCAACCGACCGAGCCACCCAGGCACACCTTACCATTTTAAGTGTACGATTCAGTGGTGGCAAGGATATTCACATTGTCGTGCAACGATCACCACTATCCATCTCCAGAAATTTTTCATCTTCCCATACTGAACCTGTCACCATTAAAAACGAACTCCTCATTTCCCCTGCCTCTTGGCCCTAAATAGGACTTTGATAATAAATATTAAGAAACCAACTCTGTATACCTGAAACTAATATAACACTGTAGGTTAATTATACTGCAATTAAAATTTTTAAAAAAGAAACCTATTTTATTCCACATTATGAAGCTATAGTATTTATCTTTTCCAAGGGAAACCTTTTGCGCTGGCACATTTCTCTGTATCATAAAAGAAATCAGAGTTACAGTCCAGTTGATCGATATTAAAAATAGATATATCTCTGATATTCAAATAATATTACTGAAACAACTTTCACACCAAGTGCTTCTCACCAAAGAAGCATCACCTTGGTTGAGGCGCTGGTGCTGAGAACTCTGTTCGTTTAACTCTGCACAGTCACAAACAGAGCTGGGATATTTGAGTTTCACTATATTCTAATTAGTTTTCCCTACTGATTTTCTCTTAAAAAGAGGTCTTCTATGGCTCGGAGAAATCCTTAAACTTCTGATATGTACTAAATTAATAAGAAATAGGGAGTGGATTATGATGTTCCGACGGTCCAGATTGTCTTGCTGCTCTGGGATAGATATGAAATGATGACAAATAGAAAACCCACCATCTTACCTCCCACCTGGGGATCAAGTAACATTATAGCTCCGAGTGATTCACACAGGAGATACTCACTGTTCTTCACCTTGGTCATTCACCTAATAAACATTGCTGGAGCACCTGCCACATCCTACACTTCGCTAGGGGCTGGGAACTCCGCAGTGATCAGACCCACGTGAGCCCTGGCTTCATGGAGTTCTGGGGGAGTGACGTGTGTCTTCCTGACTGTTCTGAATGGAAGGACAGGGCCTTGCAGGCTTCTCCTCTCTATGGAGCTGGGCATCCTGATCATTCCTTTCTGAATGTCCTGCCACTGGTGGGCTCTGACTGCACATCCCGAGCTTCAAGCCTCCTGAAAGAAAAGCTATGTTTGTCAGCTTTAGAAAGTGTACTGCCTGGACTGCAGAATTTATAATTTTGTATTGCCAATGAAAATCTTTAGTTATTTAAAAGACATAAACTAATGTGTTTTAGAGAAATGTCCTGGCAGAAAATGGTTCATAAGCTTAATCTATATGTCTTAGGAGAGGACAGTACTTTACTCTCCAAGGGGCTAATACCTGCAGGGCACAATAATTACTGAAGTATTAATTTGTCTTTCTTCTTCCTAGGTTCATACCCTCTCTCCTCTACCCTACTCCCACTCTATTTTTAAGCAGACTTTGTGATGCCTTGCTTGAGAGGCTGGCAAGTGAAACAAGCTCAAACTCAAAGCTCTGGTCAAACCCTAAATCCATGCAGAGAGACTGGCTGGGTGTCCTGGACTCGGCTGGGAGATAACTCCTGTGGCTGTGGAAAAATCCAAAAGACTCTATGTAGAAACAGAATTAATGAGTGAATGTATCAAGGTCACTACAGATCAAAATACAACATAATGAGTTTTATTTCTATAAAACAAATAAAAAATAAAGTTTAACAAAAATACCATTTACAAAATAATATTGAAACCCATCAAGTATCCAAGAATAAATCTAATTAGATATACCCAAGAACCTACTGCTAAAAATCACATAACTTTATTGAAAACACTTTTCTAAAAGACCTAAATGAATTGGAAGACTCAATGTTGTAAAGACATCGGTTCTTCAAAATTGAGTTACAGATTCAAAGCAATCCCAATCAAAACCCTACTAGAATTCTTGGTGGAAAGGCTGATTCTAAAACTGATATGCAAATGAAGAGCCAGGACTATCCTGAAGGAGGAGGAACATGGGAAAGGAGGAGGAGCAGGAAGAAGAAAGCTGAAAGAAAGACTTCCGCTACTTGAGAGCAAACTTGCTATAAAGTTGCAATACTTAAGACATTATGGGGGGCGCCTGGGTGGCTCAGATGGTTAAGCATCTGCCTTCGGCTCAGGTCATGATCCCAGGGTCCTGGGATCGAGTCCCGCATCGGGCTCCCTGCTCCTTGGGAGCCTGCTTCTCTCTCTCTCTCCCTCTGTCTCTCATGAATAAATAAATAAAATATTAAAAAAAAAAAAGACATTATGGACACAAGCAGAGACAAATGCATGCACACGACCCAGAAACAGACCCACACATACATGTGGTTCTGATTTATGACAGCGCTGTTCTCCAGAACAGGGAGAAACTGAAATTGAGAAAGCAGTTAGGTATGAGGCACAGGCTTGCTTCTTTAACATGACTTTTATAAGAAACCTCACTTTAGACCCAGATATTCATCTGAATGCTCGCTTTTCCTTGGTGCTCCTTAGGACCCTGTATATTTTTAAATCTCTATAATTAATGGTGAAAATCAACTTTTTGTGTGTCTCTATCCCCAGCACACAACATGTTGCCTGCTACATAGTAGGGTAAGTGAGGACCTGAACTGAGCATCAGAGGTCCAACACAGGCCGCTGGAAATCATCTCCAATAGTAGAACCTAGGAGCTGCCATGGTTGTCAAGAACAAAAGTTCCTCAGAGCCACTAGAGAGCAATGGCACCTCAGAAATATTTGACCCTTTTGGTCATCTTTAAAAAGTGGGGTAAAAATAGAGATACCTCATCTTTCAAAACTCTCCAGGGAGGAAGGGATACAATAACAATTTCCCACTAGTGAAGTTGGAAGATCAGACATGCTATGCAGAGTTGGGGTCAGCCAGACAGAGGTAGATTGCCCTCAGAAGCCTAGCGGTAGATGTGAGCAAGAACAGCAATCAGCGAGCTTTTCCAACAGTTAGCTTCAAACAGCCCAACATCCCAGCAGACTCCAGCACTTGTAGAAAATAAACAAAACATACAAAAACATACACAAATATAATCTCAGCAAGACCTTCAGAGTTAAGCGAGAAATAGTAAAGGTCATAAGTAAGTAGTCCATTCCTTTTTGGTCTGACATAGGCAACTGGGATAAGTAGTAGATATATTTCTGAGACTCTGCCCAGTCTGCCACTTCTTTTTCCTGAAAATTCTCCTCAACCCAAGAATGGACGCTGATGGTCATGTTTAAACTATGAGACCTAGATCCCTGGCCACAGCTGATTGGCCCCACAGCCAGGCTAAGTCAAACAGATTCTGTCTCCTAGGAACTGGAACTGGGACATTGGTTAGTCTCTGGTGGCTGTGAAAAGGCCATATTCCAAAATGTGAATGGAGAAGCAGAAAAGACTGGTCTGCAGAAAGAGAAGCCTAAAGCAGCCCCCAGGAAGAATGTGAAACAAGAGACCATATGGCCTGACAGAGTGAGAAGGAGACCAAAACACAGCCACCCGCCTTCAGACATTTCTCACGCTGCCCAGTCTTTTGTGATGCCCCTTCACATGGTCTTTGGATTCCATGAGATAGCCCTGAAACATATCCATGCCTACCATAAATTTCCCCTTTTCATTCAAGCTACTGATATTTCTGTGCCTTCCAAACAAAGGAGACTTAACTTTAAGACAAATGCCCCATATAAGTAGTGCCAGCACCTTGGCTTTAATTTTCCTACAAATTTAAAGATACATTAAGAAGAAAACATTGAAGTAATTTTATGAACCATTTTCTTTGTTCACTAATTGAAAGCTCTGAAAGTCAAAAGGAAATGAGTCAATGGATAGAGGTACTATTCAGTTTCTTTGAAGATATTTTAACATATGGAAAATATGGCTTAAGAGTATGTATACAGAGATATTTATGTCACTCAAATAGAGGTATTCAATGGTCTCAGATGTTCCTTTGCACTGTTTGATGATCATCTTGAGATATTCCAATTTGAAATGTATAATATAATGAATTTTTAATTGTTGCATTTTTCTACGTGACAAACAACTCTGCACACAAGTTGAATTATAAATTCAGATAGTGTTTCTCAAACACTATCTCCCTCCATGTGCCCATTACAAGTGAATTGTGATTTGTCTAATGTTTGTTTTTAGCTAAGCACTACCATCAAAAATGGGGAAACCCAAATGATTACAATCACGGCTCAATTTAAAAAGCTCAAGTCACAGGCATCAAATTCAAGGCACTACTTTTACTAATGATCTACTCCTCCTGTGGTTCAACTGCTCTTTTGGTTCTAGCCTATACTCATATCAATTTGTTTGCTCAGCATTTACTCAGAAAGTTCATCAGATATGTACCAAGAGAATGGGGAGGAAAGTTTTTATTCTAACATAAATTCTTGCAAAGTCTCAATCAACTGCTCAGTTTGATGGATTCCTTGTTCAATTATGGAAAAGATTTATCAAACTATGATCTATAGGGGCGCCTGGGTGGCTCAGTCAGTTAAGCGTCCAACTCTTGGTTTCACTCAGGTCATGATCTCAAGGTCCTGGGATCATGCTCCTCGTCGGACTCCACACTCAGTGTGCTGTCTGCTTGTCCCTCCCCCAGCTCCTCCTTCTGCTCTCTCTCAAATGCATAAATAAAATATTTTTTAAAAACTGTGATCTATATTATGTTCAGATCCCTGTACATTAGCTTTAAGTGTGCATTCACTGACTCTTCAATTTACTGAAGATGGAATCAAGAAGCAGTGCAAAGAGAGAAACATGGTTATAGAAAAGGACTGAGTTGTTAGCCAACAATCGAGGCACTGAGTGTATGACAAAGGGCTAGCCCTTCCACATCAGACAGACGTGGGTTACTCTCTCAGCTCTGTCACTCTGGTCAACTCACATCCTTTCAAGCCTCAGTTTATTCATCTGTAGAAAGGGAACAATAAAGGCACATACCAAGTAGCACTGTTATGAGGATTAAGTGAGCTAACATATGCAGAGTATGTGGTATAGAAGTTGGCAAAGTTTTTCTGTGCAGGACCAGATGGTAAATATTTGAGGGCTGGCGGTAAGACAGTGTTTACAGCAACTACTCCACTCTGCTGTTGTAGCATGAGGGCCGCCTCCGACAACACGCAAACAGACGGGGGTGGTTGTGCTCTACAGCTTCACTTCTGGACACAAAAATTTGAACTTCACGTCATTTTCACGTGTCATGAAATATTATTTTGATTTTTTCAGCCATTTAAAAATGTAAAAGTGATTCTTAGCTTGCAAGCTGTACAAAAATAGGCAGCGAACCTGCCCCACAGAAAACCTTGAAAAACATTGTTAGTATTGCCAATTATAATAATAACTGAAACCAGAGGAGGGATTGTGCTACTGTGAAATAGATAAAAAGATGTTTTTTGAGCAAATGTGTTACTTTTTTCCTACAGTTGAAACTGCAGTTGGAGGGCAGATCAGAACAGGGATTTTGGATGGTGCCAAAGAGATGACAGAATACATGTACAAGATTCAAGGAGGACCAGAAAAGCCCAGTCTTCCCGCTGCAGCCTCCCACGTTGGCTGGTCCAATTCCATATGGCAGCTCAACTCTCAAGTTTAGAAGCACCTACTTATCTAACTTTCAAAAACTCAGACCAGTCATGACAGAAATAAGGGATCAATATGGATTTTAATGAAACATAGAGAGAACCCATTCTGCTTCACTTTTTCATCTGTACAATAAATAGGCTTTACTACTTTAATGACCTTCCTTGTTCACTAGAGGGGTCAGAATGCTATGAGTTTTATGGACCAGAAAAAGGTTCCTTGCCTATCTAAAAAAGCATGGCATGGATTTATGACTGCTTCTGAATTTTCTAAGGCAGATGAACCAAGTAACCAATTGGGACTTAAGGAATCCACCTTTAAAAGAGCTTTGCCATGTTGGATGAGCACAACTCACGTCTGCAATTAAGAACTGACAATTCTTGATCCAGAAAAGACCAAGCACCAGCCACCTAGCAAAAAGCATGTGCTTGGGATTAGCTTTCAATGTCTTAGACTCATTTCTCACCACTCCATCGCTGACTGCCCTTTGAGACCAAGGGAATATAATTATATTTATTATAATATAATTATAATTATAATAAATATATATAATATAATTATAAGTCTGCTGACAGGACAGCTAGGGGCAAAATCACCATTTTCTTTCTTCTATACCAAGTGTCCCCATCCAAGTTTCTCCAGTTTAATGAATAGAATCAAGAAAAGTAGGTAGATGGAGGAGAGGTGAAATTTAAATGCCACCACCTCAATAAGGTGGTAGGTAGGCAGTAATGCTAGATAATTAAGATCATACAGTTGAGAGCCTGAAGATGCAGAAAAGTTAATGAATGTATTTGTAGAGGGTCTCCCAGGTAACGTCCCAAAGTGGGGATGTTTACTTTCCTGATTTTTTAAATCAGTTTTTGTTTCAGTTCTGTATTCATTCTCTTTGAGCATTTAGTACCCCAAGCACTAGACCATATCACCATTGCTTTCCCTTCTGAGAAGTTCGTGTTGGTAACATTCACATAATTCTGCCACGTGTGAGCACCTTCCAATCAGAAAAAAACCTATTCTCAAGTCAGTTCTTTAGAGGCTCCCTTTGTCCATCCACACATGAATTCTGTTCCAATTAAATGTCAAATCATCATCCCACATTATTCACCATAGCTAATGTTTTGGGTTCTATTATTAAGAAAAACTGAAACAGTTTCTGCCCTTCTTATTTTTATAATGTTTTATGTGTAGGGGAGTGAAGACCAGAAAGAAAGACCCTGTCATTCTCTAAAATCATAGTTTTTATTTCTTGAAGATGAAGGTTTTGATGCTAATCCAAATCCCCATTAAATATTGACTTCTTGGTCTCCTATCCTACATTCTGCATTTCAGTAACTTTCAAAGATACTCATGATTTCAGAAAAGAAAGCTAGAAAGAAATATATGTCAGGAATACTCCATGTAGAGTTAGCGTCAAAATAACTTCCTGGGGAGGGTATGTGCTATGGTGAGCGCTGTGAATTGTGCAAGACTGCTGAATCACAGATCTGTACCTCTGAAACAAAGAATGCAATATATGTTAAGAAAAAAAAAAAAAGAAGAAGATAGCAGGAGGGGAAGAATGAAGGGGAGTAAGTCGGAGGGGGAGACGAACCATGAGAGACTATGGACTCTGAGAAACAAGCTGAGGGTTCTAGAGGGGAGTGGGTGGGGGGATGGGTTAGCCTGGTGATGGGTATTAAAGAGGGCACGTTCTGCGTGGAGCACTGGGTGTTATGCACAAACAATGAATCATGGAACACTACATCAAAAACTAATGATGTAATGTATGGTGATTAACATAACAATAAAAAAATTTAAAGGAAAAAAATAACTTCCTTATATCTGACTTTTAAGAGACAGATGATACCAATGTGAAAAGATATCAGAAAAGGCTAATTCATATAGAAAGAAAAACAGAAACCTTAAATAAATATATTGTAAATATAAATTTGACAAAATACATTTAGGTATTGCAACAGTTCAGAGATTAAGTATGAATCTTTATATCTTGTTATATCCTTAAAAGCATAAGCATAGAGCTGTGAGCCTGAAAAATGCAGATAAAGCAATGCACAAGTTGTCAGACACACGCCAGTGTTCTTTACACCCATCAGGCAACAGAGCCACCAGAAAGTTCTACCTGCCCTAAAAATGATCTCTTTGCAAAAAAGAAAAAAACAAAGAACAGCAAAGTAAAACTAATACTGACAACTACTCCCCAGGTTGAAGTTATGAGAGTATTATCAGTGGTAGTGTGAATATACATTTATTCAACCACTGTCATATATATTCTTTAGCAAAGTTTAGAAAATTTAAATCTTAAGGTAGATTCTTAAAATAAAATAATAACCATTAACCATAATCCACTTCAGGTAGCCTATTTTCCTTTTCAGTAAAGCTAGTAGCCCACACACTTCAGCCCCCCTTCCTCTCAACCAAAGCTGTCTCAAATTTACATCTTCTCTTTTCCACTGCCACTGCCTCTATCATGTGCTTTTATCACAGCCACAATTAGGCTTCCTACATTCTGAGTTTTTTTTAAAGATTTTATTTTTTTATTTGAGAGAGAGAGAGAGCACGGGGTGGGGGGGAGGGCAGGGGGCAGAGGGAGAGGGAGGAGCAGACTCCCCGCCGAGCAGGGAGCCTGACATGGGGCTCTATCCCAGGACCCTGGGATCATAACCTGAGCCAAAAGCAGATGCTTAACCGACTGAGTCACCCAAGCGCCTCCTACATTCTGAGTTTTGTTTCCATAATTCAGAACTGATGATGTCCCTTTATGGCTTTCTTGTTGCCACTGGATAACTCTAAACACCTCACCTGTCCCTGTGTCTTCATTCGTATCCCTCCTGCTACCTTGAATGTTCTCTAGGACAACCTGCTGAACTCCTTCATTTCCATCAAGGTTTAACTCAAATGTCACCAACTTTTAAAAACCAAATGGTCCCCACGCATTTAGTGATTGTCTTACACTGACCCTTCAGGACTCATTTGATACTCTGTAAATATTTCTAGTCAGCCTTTGCTACAATGTACTCTGATTATTTTCATGTGTATCTCCTTTTTAAACCTTGAACTCCCTAAAGCGAGAGGGACAGCAACCAGTACAGCGCCCGGCCAAGGGTATACTCAACAATTGTCTGATCAGTAACTGAATGAAAACAAACTCCTTTCTGTCCCACTTTTGCTTCTTCCTGAATCCCATTTGTGATATTTCTAAAAAATGTAATATTCTCTGCTGAGGTGTATACACTTGTTGAATTAGACACCTTAACATACACAACATTAGAACCAGATGTTCAACCCTGTTCTTGTTAATTCCACAAGGTCATCAGGGTCTCATGATATGGGAATAAACAGGCACTCTTAATTAGACTCTCCTAATACTTAGAATGATCAAGGCAGACTGCAAACCCCACCATCTCCCATATTTCTTTAATGATGTACCCCAAAGAATCCCAGACTTAGCAGGGGGCTGGGAGGTCATCTAGCCCATCTGACCACCTGCACCTTGGTGGGGAGGTTTAGTCATGCAGGTTTCTGAAGCTTCCCTCTTCCCTTTAAAACACATTGTTTTAAAGTCAACAGTCAAAGATGGCAAGAGTGCGTCATAGAGAGATGCTGCCTGGCCACTGCAGTCACACATGTGAGGCTTTGGACAAGTGTGCAGGGCAACTGGCTCCATAGCGGCTATACACATGCACAAACATAAACCCATCCAGAAAGTGAGAAAGAATCTGAAACCCCAACGTCAACACAGGGATAGAGTTTTAGAACTGTGCTAACAGCAAGTTGTTACCACTGGGAAGGAAAAAAAATCCTGATCAGTAATTTTTGCTGCCAGAGCTAAGAGAAACATGAATTGAATGTTCCCACCGAGATGCACGAAAAGCTCCATCATCCCATCATGCTGAGAAACAAAAGGCTCCAATGCTGGAAACTGCATCATCTGGACTCACTGGATACAAGTTAAAGGACCACAAAATGATGATCGTGCAGCACTTGCCCATGGAAACACAACCAGATTCTCTTCTGTTCTACCACACACCCTCTTACGTGACCTTGTGCTAAGAGCCTAAGAGAAGAAAAGAAATAAGAGTAGAATGTTAATGCCTCTGCGCTTCAAAAAGAGTAATTTAAAAAAGATTTTCTCTTTTTTTGGTGTAAAGGCAGGACACAGCAGGACTGGGAACACACCAGTATGCTGATTGCTAGAGAACACGCTATGTTAGAGAAAGAAAAAGAGCTATTAATACTTTCTAGATGCAGATAGGTAAAATGAATGCATCTGAAATCTAGTTCTGTTAGAAAGAAGAACAGCACTGGGAGGCAGAACCAGTCCTTAAGCTGTATCTGCTGCTATCTGCTCTACACACCCAATAAAATCTTCTTCCGAGCTTTCCAGGGACCAGAAATTAACACCTGCCTTATAAGGATATCTTCTAGTAGGGTAATAGAGTGTTGTGACTTCTGTGGGCTGCACAAGGAAGAGCTTAGCATCCTGAGTCCTGGTTCCACTGCCAGCTTTTGGAATTGGAAACAGTTGAGGCCGGTTGACGAGGGAGGTGATGCTGAGGAAGGAGTGAGTTTCGGGCATGAATGAGTGGGGTTTCTACTCTCAGGTGGCCTGCCATCTAGCCTGACCATAACAGCATCAGCTAACATATAAGGGAGTCAGACAATAACAGAGAGTAAACTGAAAAAATGCATGCACATTATGTAAAAGAATTAATAACCCCAAGTGTGCAGGGAAGAGGTCAAGGCAAGCCAGGGTGGGGACCTGGTTGAGAGGAGTTCAAATAGGAGGTCCAGTGAGTGGGGTGGAGCTCCACCTGACCCAGAAGGAGGTAAAAGGAGCCATGAAATGAGCCCCAGGAAGAGGGCAGGATTGCCACATAAAATATAGGACACCCTTTTAACTTATTTTGGAGTAGAAGTATATCCCAAATATTGCATGGAACATACTTATACAGAAAAAAAGTAATCTTGTTTATCTGAAATTCAAATTTAACAGAGCATCTTGTGTTTTTATTTGCTAAGTCTGGCAACCCTAAATGAGGGAAATGAAGCCTTAGTGAGAAATGGGGCCTTGGATGAGAGAGTGACAGCGGACAACCAGCTCCATAACACTCCAACGAGGTGGGTTTCTTACAGGAGAGAACAGTAGTGTGTTGTCATAGAAGAACTCTGCTAAATGCATGGAGTTGGGCTGTCTTGCCAGGTTGCCATGGGTTCTATCCAAGGAGAGATGACCAAGATCTGAACTGAGCTGGGAGATGAAGGAAAGGGCCTGGGAAGAAAATCCTATGAGGGGAGAAGTTCAGATCTTTGTCATGAGCAAGTATGTACTGGAGAAAATAATCCTAAAACTGCAGGCCTTGTTGCTCATTGTGATGAGGATGGAAGGGGAGGCTAATCCAGCCAGAAGAGAAATGCTGAGTAATATGGTAAAGCAGAGCTGGATTCCAGGACATTACCCCACAACATTTGGTCATCTGGCAAGGCAGGTTATCTTGGCAAACTGGAGGGAGAGACAGAGAATGAGAGAGAAAGGGACTCATTCTCCATAGGCACGTTTCTTGGAAATCGAACCAAAGAGGAGGTAGGCCCTTATGTCTGTTATCTGGTATGTCTAAAGCTTGAAAAAATGAGGCACCTCTTTAATTTGGGGTGAAGAGAAGTTAAACCCAATAGAACAAAAAAATCGAGTTCAATCTAAGTAAGTACACCTAAAGAGATAAGACAATTAATTTACTCTGAAAAACTAAAAAATACAAAGCCATTCATTTATTCATTCACTCAACAAAGTGCCTCCAAGCACTTACTACATTCCAGGCACTGTGCCTGAGAAAACAACAAAAATCTTAGTAACTCCCTAAAGTTACTGGTGACTCAGCACCTTTAGAAGATGGGTAACCAACACTTTACAAAGAAGTTGTGAAATTAAAAATGGCCCTGAGGTGGAATCATCCCCCTATAATACAAGAAAAATGGGGAAGACTATAATAAATGCTTTTATTAGCCTCCCAGGAGAGGCTGTGATGCAATATGGAGCAAAATCTTCTTAAAATTCAAGTAAAATCCTAATCTATTCCCAAATTAACATAATAATAAATTAGGGGTTTTTTTTTCCTTTCTCAATATTTAATATTTCAGCTGCTTGTTTCTCCTGTAAATCTTTTACTAAATAAAGCTAAAATATATGTCACAGCTTCCAAAAACCTTTCCTTAACCATAAAAAATATGCTGACAAAGAATTATCTGAATATTCTGTACATTAAAAGAAAATCAGTGACAGAACGCACACAGGTATTCAACAGATTTAAACGTATCAAACTTTAAAACTGCTCTAGTGTGTATGTGTTTAAGCAATTAAATAGCGAAGTACAAACTAGGAAACACTCCAAACACAGCAGGTGAAGATAAGAAAATCTTGCACACCATGTAGGAAAATGGACAAAAGTCATGAAAAGATAATTCCAAGAAAAAGAAACAAAAATGGTTAATGAACACAGAAAATAGTTAATTTCTCTAGCAATCAAGGAAATCCTAATTATATTAACCATTAACTAACATTTACAGCTATCAAATTAGCTATTATTTTTAAAAATTAAAATATTCAACATCAATGAGGTAGTTTATGAGTATCAGATACTCTCCTATTGTATATATTGGTAAAAACCTTTCTAGAAAGAAATTTAGCAGTATAAGTCAAAGGCCTTAAAAATGATCGTATTCTTCCACCTAGGAATTCTACTGGTAGGAATCTGTTAAGGAAATCATCAGATGTATTGTCAAAGATTTATGAACAAAGATATCACACAACTATTTACAGTAGAAAAAAGCATATATATGTTTATTAATAGAATAATAATTCAAATGGAATACTGGGACAGTCATTAAAATTGCATCTGAAACAATTTAAACGACCCTTGAAAATAACTGATACAACATTAAGTTTTTCAAAGTAGCACACAAAACTATTTTTATATATTCATATATATAGCATTATCACAATCATATATGAAAAGAGTAGAAGGAAATAAACCAAAATATCAACTATGATTAATCATGTTGTGAAATTATGAATAATTCTTGTTTTCTTTTAAATTTTTTTCTTATATTCCTGAGGTTTCTACAATAAATATGTCCTTCTTTGGCAATCAGGGAAAAAATGAGAACTGGCTTTACCTAAAGAGCTTTGTTTTGCTGCAATAAAGAAAGCAGAAATATGGATTCTTCTAAGAATATGCACAAGGCTTAAACCCATACATCTTGGCATTTATTTAAATACTTGTATTTATAGGTTTATATTTATAGATTGCAGGTAAGTACTGATACTCATTATTTACCGTCATGTCAAACAATACAATAAAAAAAGGAACAAGAATTAAACTGAACAAAAAAACAAAATCTTTACTCCCTAAATTAATTTTCCCCTCAAAACTGAGTTTGCCATTTACCTGACAAGTATGTGATAATGTTGCATTTTTTTAACCTAAAATCTGTAAAATTTGAAATTATTCTGCTAAAAGAAAAGGGAGCTGATTAGCGGTTGTTCTTGTGACCAAGATTTCTCCAGTCTGACCATGACAATAAGAGATTTCAATACATTTATTCTGTTACCACTTTAGGCATGAATATGAATTAGCGCCCTCTTGTGAGCACGGAATGAAATTTTTAAAATGTATTTGGAGCTGAAAAAGATTTCAGTGTATTATTTTCCATGGGAGAAAACACACAATTGTGCTACTAGACAGATACCACACTCCTCGAAGTAAAATCATCCCAGAATTCCTGATTATCTAGGCTTTCAACATACAATGCATTTGTATAGGAAAGTGCCTGATATTCAGTAGAGAGTTAGGTCGTCTTAAAATTCATCAGGCAGGGGACGCCTGGGTGACTCAGTCGTTAAGCGTCTGCCTTCAGCTCAGGTCATGATCCCAGACTCCTGGAATCGAGCCCCGCATCGGGCTCCCTGATCCGTGGGAAGCCTGCTTCTCCCTCTCCCACTCCTCCTGCTTGTGTTCCGTCTCTTGCTGTGTCTCTGTCAAATAAATAAATAAATCTTTAAAAAAAAATTCATCAGGCAATGTGAATGTTCTCTTGTACTGTTGCTACAGCTTGTGAGGGTTATCACAGGGGAGCACATAAGAATCTCCTTTGGGGCAAATACACTCAATTGTGTTCACATGGAAGAATGTCCCAAAAAGGAGTCAAGGCTTTCTGAAGTGAGAGAAGATAGTCACTTTTGTAAATTCTTAATTTAAAAAGCAATAAATCAGTACTTTAAAACTGAGCATGATAAAAACAACTTATTAGGCTGGGAGCAAAATCAAATTAGAGATCACCTAGAATAGAGACAATGACATGTTTAGCACATGAGGGCAGAATGCATTCTCCTTTCCATTGAAATGATACCATCTACAAGGAAGAGATCATTTTCCACCACTCTGATCTGGGGATTATTTATGGCAAACTTACTACAGAAATATCACATCTGGCTGACCGACTAAGATATGCAATTAAGTCTATCACATCACAGTGGGAAGATCATATTAAAATGAAAAGAATTTCTCGAGACTGTAGATCCTATACCCGTATTTCAACAACACTGCCAGACTTCTCCTAGGACGCTACTTGTCAATCCAGGTCAAAGCTTAACTAACATTCCCAGTTAGAGGGCTCTAAATTTGAGAAAGGCACTTATAGGGTAGTTAACACTAATCAAATTTTCTGTTTTTGTCAAGTAACCTCACAGTGTGGGCTGGGGGCCTTTGGGAGTCCCCAGGCTTCTTTCTGGAGGTCCACATGCTCAAACATATTTTCATCATCACACTAAAATGTGATTTGCCTTTTTCACTCTCATTCTCTTACAAGCACCCATTGCAAATTTTGCAACAGAATGATGCAAAAGCAGGTATATGAATCCACCTGTCTTCTGTTAAGCCAGACATTAAAGAGATTTGTAAAAATGTCAAACACCACCACTCGCCAAATTTTTTCTTTTGGAAAGTACAGTTATTTTCCATAAAAATATGCTATTTATATCAACCCACAATAGCCTTACTTTTATTATTTTGGACAATACATAAATAGTATTTAATTTCTCAATTTTAATTTCTAATATGATAAATATGAATTGATACAGTCCACATAAGCAAAAGCTCTTTAAAGGGTCCTCAATAATGTCAGAGTGTAGGGAGTCCTAGACCAAAATTCTTTTTCTTTTTTAAAGATTTTATTTATTTATTTGACAGAGAGAGAGATAGTGAGAGCGGGAACACAAGCAGGGGGAACGGCAGGCAGAGGGAGAAGCAGGCTTCCCACTGAGCAGTGAGCCCGATGTGAGACTCGATCCCAGGACCCGGGGATCATGACCTGAGCCAAAGGCAGACGCTTAATGACTGAGCCACCCAGGCGCCCTCCTAGGCCAAAATTCTTGAGAACGGCTGTCAAAGACCTTTGTTTTCCTCAGCATTAAAAATTATATCAATGTTGAACTCAGAGGCTCCAGAATATCTTTCTGGATTTTCACAATCAAAGCACCCTTCCCCTTTGCTACAGAGTTGAAAGGCATTTTTATTTGACTTCATGCTTCTCAGAATCCAAATTAAATTTCACTTCAGTGAAGACCTAAGTAATAAGAAATTTTCAAATATCATGCATGCATCAATTCAATAAAAATTTACTGAGTACCTATCTTTTTGGTGTTCTGAGACCAATTCCGCTGTGTGGCTTCGGTTGGGAGGAGTCCCCACACATACAACTACGCAATTCTGTGACACAAGCAGGGTGTCCAAGAAGTCAACTCAATTCTGACCCTCACCTACCTGGAGAGAGATAGTATCAGATTTCACAGGTGAAAGGCTCCGTGCTACAAGACTGTCCTCCACCACACATATGCAGACAGATCAGACACCAGTCGTAAGCTCAGGTTATCTGTGCTTCTGACCAACTGGCTATAAATCAGAGGTTTCCATGACCTTGTCCTTGGGTTTCCTTAATTTGCTAGAACAGCTCACAGAACTCAGAGGAACGTTTTACTTACTAGATTACTGGTTTGTTATAAAAGGATGTAAGTCAGGAACAGCCAGATGGAAGACCTGCATAGGGCAAGATATGGGGAGAGGATCTCGCATGCTCTCTAAGAGTGTCACTCTCTCCCATTGTCCACGCATTCACCAAAGGGAAGCTCTCCTTACCCATTGTTTGAGGGTTTCATGGAGGCTTCCAAAAAAGGCATGACTGATTAACTCATTAGCCAGGATCAATTAACTCAGTAGCTATTGGTGACTGAACCCAACCTCCAGCCCCTCTCACATCCCCCAACGTTGGGGTGTGGGACTGAAAGTTCCGACCCTCTCTAATCAAATGGTTGGCTCCACTGGCAACCAGCCCTTAACCTTAAGTGTGGTCCAAAGTCGCCTCATTAACATAACAAAAGACATCTTTATCCGTTTCTTCACTTAGGAAATTCCAGGGTTTTTAGGAGCTCTGTGACAGATATTAATTTATATTTCCTACTATAAATCAGTATCACAATGTATCATGTGCAAATACAAGTATGTTTGTCAAGTTGCTAGTCTGCGGGAAATAAAATGACATCCTAACAGCCTGAAGAAAAAAAAATAGACTTCTGTTCTTTAAGTCACCCAGTCTATGCTATTTTGTTATGGCAGCCCTGGGAGACTAATACATCAGCCTATCTCTTACATTACTGCATTTTTTTTTAATTCCACAGTTGGGGCATCCATCATAACATTTGTAAATTTAGTAAATCATGGCATCTGGATATCTGTCTGAAAAGAAAGCCAGAAGTGTCCCAAATTCCACACTGAGGATCTGCAGGGGATAGCAACAAGCTCTCTTATCCTCAAGTTGCTGACAAGGAAAAGCTAGAGGAAAAAAGACTACCCTACGGAACACTATTGAAAAAGTATATAGAGAAATTCAAGGTTATACATGTCTGCTATATTCGAGAATGTTATAAGAGGGTGGTATTGGAAAATTTATGAGCTGTTGTGAAGGACAATAAGGCCATCCCTGCTATGTTGATGGCAGTAGCTCTTGCCATCATCACAGTCAGGAGAGCTCCTGAGAGAAACAGCATTTTAGAGACAGGGCATTACAGATGTAAACTTTAGACACTGCAATTAGCAGAGTCACTGACAAGACGGAAGGTGTCCAATAACTACCTCATTCGATCCACTGATTACAGTAACTTCAGCTCCAAAGAGTAAAGCAGAAGTCACAAAATTCAGACTAAATCACTAAAGATTTATGAACTTGCTAAAAATGTAAAGTATTGTCCTTACAAGTTAAAAAAAAAAGACACAATTTGAACAGTTAAGTCTGATTATCCTTTTAACTGTTAGAATACCAATTAGCTCAACTTTTCTGTGAAACAATTTAGCAATTAGTATCCAGAGTCCTAAAAATATCTCTTTTGGCAAGAGCTACACTTCCGGGAATTTATCCATAAAGGAATGTCCAGGATGGCCTACAGATTTATATATACAATATTAACAAAAGTTACATGGATTTTGAAAAAGAGAAAGACACCAAAATGTTAAAAATGTTTTCCTCTGAGTTTTGAAATTAAAGATGATTTTCTATACTTTTTGTTATAGTTCAAAAGTTCCACAAAGGCTACATATTACTTTTATGAATCAGCAAATAAGAAAATAAATGTTTTCTCTTTTACAAAACTAACCATGTCACTGGAGTTTTGATCACAAACTGGGCAAATATCTCTGTGTATCTTCATGTCTCAGTTTGTCCTTTCATAAAATAAGGACATAAAGAATATGTTTTTGTTTAAGCAAAGTTGTTTCCTCCTACAGGTGAAAATTCTGAACTACATTATAGAGAAATTTATTGTGAAAATGTGAACATGTTTTATAATGAAAGTACCTGTTTCTCACTTCAGAAAGACCATCTTTCTCACTTTGTTTGTCAACTGAAGCACAGCCATCTGACACTAAGAGACACATGGGAGAGATACTGTTGTACTGAAATTATGAAATCACTTTTAGTCAATAAAAAACATTTCCTGAGCTATATAGGCTTACCTATATAAAAGGCTCGTCACCTAATACCTCTCTGGAGCAAAATGGGTAGTTGGTGGACTTATACCCATGGTACAACAGAAAGAAGGGGAATAATAGAGAAGCAGGCATCAATACTGCCAAAATAAATTGTCTGTGAACAGAGTTATTTCCCAAAACAGTTGTTCTCAAACTTCTATGTGCATCAAAACCATCTGGAAAGCCTGCTACAAATTCAGGTCTTTGAATGTCACCATACCCCTCAAGGGACCAGGAATAGTAGACTCAGCAAGTGTCTTAGATGTTTCTGATTCAAGTAGACTGTGGGCCATATTTTTCAACAGTCTTTAAAATATGCAAAGGGTTGAATACTAGATTTCTGGTATACCACTGTCAATTCAAATCTCACCAGATTTATAAAAATAAGCAATATATACTTTACTAGTTATTCTGATAAATAATTTTCCTTAAGGTAGTTGAAATGAAATATTCACAGTTTTGGCATTCCCCAAATCTTTCCAGCATGTTTTTACCTCTCTCCAATTTCTTTTCTATCACTCACTACTACTTTTGGATTGGATTAATCCAAAAGTGACTTTAATGATGACCCTCCTTTCACTTGAATTTACCTAAAAATCTTATGATTCCTGATACTACCAAATAATATAACTTGTTTTCAGACAAAGAATGGATAAAATTCAGCCCTAATAGGGAAAACTATTCTCAGTGGGAAAGCCAACATCAGCTAATTTGGTGAGACTTACTATTTTTACAAATTAAAATAAGGTTCTCATTTTCCTTAGGAAAATAAGAATATAATCCAGAGGAGGGATGAAAGAGTGAATGGGTCCTGTCTGAAGCGTGTACACACACACACACACACACACACACACACACACACACACACACACACACACACAAATACATTTCTGTCATACTCTAAGCAAACAAGAGGGGTCCACTAGGGTGAAGGACCCAAGTACAATTCAAACAAACACATGTTGAATGACTGCCAAAAGTATGCTAATTTCTCTGCCAGCTATTTCAGAAATGAAATAAAATAGTACTCTGGGAAAATATTTAACATCTTCCTTCTATACAATATTTCATTATTTCTCTCACACAGAAGCACACACGTGCATCCATTTCTCCGTCACTGTAATTAAGAATTCAAAGAACCAAGAATAAAAGAGGTTTTGAAATAAAAACAAATATTTATTTTTTTAATTTTGCTCATATTGGGTTGAGAGGGCTCCCCTAAACTACTCTTAGCTCTCTTCTTTCATGGGTTTAAGGCAACTAAACTTTTGGTACCAGCCTCCATCCTGGAACAGATTTCTTGAACTAACTTTCATTAACTCACTCACTGTGTAAGACTGCCTGGCTGATCTTTTTGCTCTCAGTGCCTTGTTCATTTAAATGAACATTAACAGTCCTTAGCATTCAGAAATTGCTAAAAAGCCATCAATTAGTTTTGGAGAATAAATAGTAGCATAATGGGTCGATTTGTCAAATTGAATAAACATTATCTCGAGATGTTAAGAGTCCCCCCAGAAGACCAAAGCAATAGTTAAATAAATCATAAAATGGATGAGAACAGCAATGTCAGTAGGAATAATCTACTAACTTCCAAGTCTTTGACAGGCAATAACAGCAGCATTTACAGGCATTACTTAAATTCATAACACAGTCTCTTCAGTGGAGTTTCCTGATTGCACCATCCTGTTCATTCCCATAGAACACTTTGTAGAAACACAGTGTAGGTTTCTTTTGGTGGTCTCAAAATAGATTTTTGACATTTTCCTTTTTTTCTGACACTTTCCATCCCTTTTCCAGTTGTTTTCCTATGTTTCATAACTTCTCCTTTCATTTTTTCAGCTCCTTCTGCCATGTGCTCTCGTGATTTATCTTATACATTTCATACTTTCACAACTATTTGGATGACGTAGGCAAAGTAGAATTCCCAAAAATATTCAGGGTTACTTATTTGTACATCCAATGAATAGAACTTTAAGTGGGCTTTTTTCCTATCAGCTCAGAATCTGAAACATCTCAAAGCTGAAACAAACCAAAGATATCAAATTGTCTAAAGAGAAGCCACAATGACACCTGGGGCCAGCAGAAACAACCCTAGTGTACTGTTATGCGCTGAGCTGTGTCTCCTCAAAATTCATATGCTGAAGTCCTAACTCCTAGTACCTCAGAATGTGATTGTGTTTGGAGATAGGACCTTTAAAGATATCATTAAATTAAAATGAAGTCATTAGGGCAGGTTTTAATCCAGTCTGATTGGTGAAGGAATCTGGAAAAAGAAACCACCTTGCTGACTCCTGATCTCAGACTCCCAGGCTCCAGGACTGGGGAAAAATAAATTTCTGTTGTTTAAGCCACCCAGTCTGTGGTACTTCATCACCACTTACTCCTGAGCTGTGGGAAGCGAATAATAGGAGGCCCGGGCTGTGTGGGGAGAGCAGGGTTCACAGTGGAGGATCCCATGGGGGAGGGAAGGAGGGTGCTTCTCCCTCCCTAAGACAAGTAGGAGGGCCTCCAGGAGATTCATTCAAAAAGACAGGTATATGCAAGACTGGGAAACGACTATTTGGTTCCCCAGTTGGACTTCTGCTTTGACAGCAGCCTTGCCTATTTCTGCCCATCGGAGCAGAGTTTATGAGAACTGATGAGAGATGGTAAAGCTGACAAAAGGTCTGCTGGGGGGCCTGAAGTTCACTCCTCCCACCTGGCACAGCAAGACCTTGTGAACTGTCTATGGGGTGCGTGTACTTCACTGGAGGCTGTGCACTTGCACTCTATGGCTGGCGCCCCACCACAGAGGCTGTGGGCTTTGTGGCTGGTGACTGGAGTGAGTGGGGAGAAGCTGGTCAAGCCAGAGCCCAAACCCCCACCTCAGGGAAAGGTAGGGACGGCTCCAATGGCTCATGACAATCAGCCCATCAGCCAAAGAAACAGCAGAAGGGCCCTGGGCTCATGGCCTACATGATGAAACATCACCCTGTCTCCCCATACCCTGCTTGCACTCGACACTGGAGGGGCTCACCTACAACAGAGAAGAACACGTGGGTAAAAAGGAGATGAGCGCCGAGCCCTCCTCACTTCCACGCCTATTAGGTCACAAGCGGAGACTAAACAAGAGAGAGCAAGATTAGAATCAGAATCATGTTTTTTTAATATCCCTCTTGTAAAATACATTAAGATTAATTTTGTCCTTAGAATGTGTGTTTTAAATCATGGCATTTTTGCAGCATTTGATACTCTAAAGCCAGGGTAAGAATCACAGACTCCCTAAAAGCACAAAGTGGTATGCAACTAGAAAGAACAAAAATAGTATTTGCTAAGTATTTACCATTTTTCAGCATTTAGGGTGCTAAGAGCTTTGTATACATTGTTTCCTAATCTTATACCACAACCCTATGAGGTAAATTCTATTATGCCCATTTTACAGATCAGCAATGATATGCCGGTGCTGGCTGATAAACCAATTATTAAATATACAGTAGTTTTGCAAGATTCTGAGCCACCACCCTTGACAGCTTGAATAAACAGCCTTGGTGGAAATAGTTATACCATGGAAATTGACAAACACTACAAGTCAGGGTTTTACCCCCTCCCCCCTTCCCCATCCCCCGCCCATGCCCCCCCGAACCAGTATATCAGTACACCAGGGCATGAAGAAACTAAGACTCTTAAGAGTTTAAGCGATTTGTCCACATCACCTTGCCAAGAAGGGATGGAGCCAAGCTTTGAGCCCAGGTGTCTTGGCGGGGGGGGGGGGTTTGGGGGGGTGGGCAGCTCAGGCTCTCTCCCACTTGTGCTCCCCAAGTACAAGGCAGTGCTCTCCAGCAGGATGAAAAGTGGGCAGAGCAGCCGATCACAGTTAAAGAGGCCCCCGGCTAATCGGCATTTTTCAAAATTTCCTCACATTATACTCTGAAGCCCCTTTCTTCTTGGATCACTCAGGAACACCCTATGTGGAACAGCTAACAGGAGCCAGCAGGCCCTCAGGGAAGTCCAGGCCTGCCGGTGGGAGAGGAGTGGTGGGCGTTAACATCTTCCTGCTTTGTTGCCCTTTTCATCCGAGCTTTGTTTGCAGAGAAAGGGAGTAGCATCTGCTCTCCCAGTGAGCAGGTGATTATACGATACCCCATGGTTTTGTATCAAAGATGAGTGAATCTTAAAACCTTTTGTGTGTTTGTGTGTGTGCCCGAGTTCAAGGTCCTGCATTTTTAAAAAGCAAGCGGGGTGGGGGGAGGAGGGGGGATCATTTCAAAATATAAACATGCTGAAAGATCTACAGAAACAATAGGGATTTTTAATAAGTGAAGGAAAAAAATAAATAATTCTCATTGTCTTACAAAAACATTACACCTGGGCTCTGGTTTTCTATATTAAAATACTGGGGAGCTATTTCATGAGCGGGGCAGCTTCCTCACCCACACACAGGAGTGAAGAAACGGAGATCAGCAGATGGGATGGGAAAGTGAAGCCCCTGCCTGTCTCATGTCTTGTCCGTGGTTACGTGCTGGCCTGCCAATGGATCAATCCTGAACCCTCAAGAAATATATATCGAGGACCTCAAACCTCTAATTGGAAACTGAGTGATTCAGCCCATAATCCAAGTGTTAGTAAACATCCAGACGTGAGAAACATAACTACACATCCTCAGTAGTATCATCAGACACGGGTCCTCACACACAGCAGTAACGGTCACCAGAGGCCTTTATTTTATTTGCAAATTGTGTTCTGCCTTATCACTGCCTTATGTTACACTGGCCAGGACCTTTCTTCACATATATTTGCCTCTAATCTGTAAGACTAGGCATGACAAGGGAGACATAAATGTAAAGAAGGGCTACTGATTTAGTTGTGTCGAATAAGAAGTACAGCAAATGAGGTATGTTCGGTACTGGAAAGAATTGCTCATTTCACAGGAGATTATTGGGAAAGATTAAATGTGTCTATGTTGCACTGTATACACCTAACATAAGACTTTAGGCTAGTATTCAGATTAAAAAGACCAATAGTGGAATCAAGAAAAATGACAGAGGTGTCCCTCAGGAAACACGGTATCTGTGCTGCCTGCTGACCGAGCACAAAGAGCAACAGGGAGGAGGAGCTGTGGGCAATGAAGAGGTCTGACCCAGAGGAGGATTGAGAAGCCCTGGAAATGACTTCCCTTCTGGACGGGACCAAACTCTGGAGCCTGAGGCTCGGCTCTCTTCTATTAATCAGTCCTTTGTCCAGGCGGGCTGAGTGTCAGCCGGGAAGGAAGAGATCACAAGTTTTCCATTTGGTTTTATTAAATGTTCTCATCCTGTGGAGATGACCAGAGTCTTGGTGTCCTGCCTGCAAGTGTCCCGGCTTTCTGAATAGCTTCAGTGATAAAACAGAGTAAAAGCATTGTCAGAATAATTGAATCTGCCAGACATTCTTTAGTTATCCATTCATTGAGATTCAGTTGTCTCATTTCCAAGTTTTTCATGAAGTTCCTTATAGGATTTCCCATTATAAATGAGCAGCCACCCAAGTACTTAGGATACAAAAAAAGAAAGAAAGAAAGAAAAGAAAACACACTAAACCTAAAGGAAATTTGCAATTCACAGTTCCTAAAAGAAATGAAACACATTCCAATTCTCCTTTTAATTCCCCTCCCATTTGTTTTTTCTCATGTGTAGACCTTAAGCAGATGTTGTCATGCTCTATCAGGATTAGGTGGTGCCAAGTTAGTCAAAGATGAGTGCCTGGAAGCAGGGTGCCACGTGGCCCACATCTTTGTCTTCCTGAGCTCGTAAGCAAAAGTGAAGAGCAGATCCTAAGATGTGAAGAGTCTGTCACACAAAAGAATCCAAGTGTCAAACAGTTATGGAGAGGTTAAGAAACAAATCATGCAACCTTTCCTAAAATAAGCTCTAAGACACCCCATTAATCCTCATATTTCCCCCCTATTTTCTCTGGTCACCTGACTTTTGCTCCCAAATGCCTGAGCTAATAATCTGTTCCTTCTCCACCAAGCATCAGTTGTCACACAATTTTTCTTTCCTGCAGTTACCTGATCCACACCCATCCACTTTCCTTGGAGATGTACCAGATGGACTGTTTTCCTACCCCTCCTTTCCCTTCTCTAAGTGAGCTTCACAACACCAGGACAAATCTACTTCAGCTTCAGCTGTGTGTCACATTGGGAGTCAGAAATCTGATATAGGGACATCTGGGTGGCTCAGTCAGATGTGTCTTCCTTCAGCTCAGGTCATGATCCCCAGGTCCTGGGATCGAGTCCCTCATCGGGCTCCTTGCTCAGCGGGGAGCCTGCTTCTCCCTCTGCCTGCCGCTCCCCAGGCTTGTGCTCTCTCCCTCTCTCCTCTCTTTCTCTCTCTGACAAATAAATAAATAAATCATCTTAAAAAAAAAAAGAAACCTAATTTAGTCACATTTCTTATTTTAACATGAAATACATTATAACTCGCTAAATTAGAATTCTCCCACTGATCCTTCAAAGTAACCTATACTTTGAAGGTGATGATAAGCCTATCCTGTGCATACCTTGTCTGAAAACTAACATGTCAGGTAGCAATGTAACATAGCAGGGGTGACAATTTGGGATGCACATATTTGCACAAATAAGGACATTTAAAAATAGTACCTTTAAGAGAACACAATGACTTATGAACTGTCTAAACTGTACTCAAGGTAGTGACATGTCTACTCAAGGTAGATATCTAGGAATGCATAACAGAAGGAAAGAAGCAAGTGGTTGCTAATAGTTGTCATCCCATCTACACGGTCAGTTTCTGAAGGCAGGGAGCATGCCTGTCTGGTTTGCCTTGGATCCCCAGTACCCTCCTCAGTGCTTTGCACACAAAATTTGGACTCAACCAAATTATCCTTGAAAGACAATAAGATTATAGTGGAAAGCATGTGAATTCAGAGTTAGAAATTCCTGGATTTGAATGCTGTGTTGTCAATTATTAGCTATATATAACCTCAAGCAAATCACTCACAACTTCACTTTTATGTTTCAAAATAAAAATGATAATGTGTGACTCATACATCTGTGGGGATATTAACTGAGGCAGCTTTGCAAAAGTGTTTAGCACACAGTAGGTGATCAAAAATTGTTTCAATTTATGATTATGTATTCAATTATATATGTCAAGTATTATATGTACTTTGAATCTATGCTAATAATATCTCTTGAGAACCTCTTGGTTCAGCAAACCCTTTTTCAACTATATATGGAAGAGAAGAATTTCAAATGCTATCTTACTAGTTTGTTCTTATTCCATGCATTATTTAGCCACAAAATTTGTTTACTGAGTCTTATTTTTGTATCTATGAATTCATGTTGAAATATGTTTTATTTATTTTTCCTACATCTCTGGTATGGCAAGGTATATCTATTTCCAGACACTAGAATTGTTTTCTCCCCTCAGATATAACACAGTGGGCTCTAGATGGAAAACCCTTTGTTGTAGAACCATCCTGAGCTTTGGAGACAGTTGTCTCTACCCCACAGACAGGTTTAGTTACTGAAATGTCAAAAGGTCCTTGTTACATAGAAGTCACATTTACAAGTCCTGGACCTGGAGGACAGCTTTGGTATAGGGTGCTCAAAAGAGCAGGGTACTCAACTCCCAAACACAGCCCTATTAAAGAGCCTCTGAGGCTGCCTCAGTCTCCCACCCCCCACAAAGCTTGCAATTCCCCATCCTGCTCAGAGTACCTTAATGTACCCATCTCCAGGACTTAGAATGTCAAGAAATAGCGAACATCAACAGAGTTTACCAGGTGCCACATTGTTCCACTACATTATTTAGATCAGCTCAATAAATCTCAGAAATGCCCTATGAACATACCCATTTTATGGATGAAGGAACAAACACATAAAGTTTAAGTGATTTACCTAGAATCAAGCAACAAGCAAGTACAGAAGTCACGATTTGAGCCAAGTAGTCTGCCTCTGAAGCCCATGCTTTAATTCCTCTAAACTTTGTTGCCAACATAGGAGTGACATGTTAGTCAGGGATCAGAAATTCTAGAAATGTTGAGTTCTACCAAACAAATGCATATTTTACCAGTCTTTCACTGATGCACTCTTTGTCACTAAAAACCATCCACAAAATGAGTGTAAAACTGTTCATTTAAATAACATAAAAAAAGATATATTTTAACAGCCAATACCAAAAATTCACAACCCTATATTATCTTACATAACCCTACATAAATCTTTTCCATTTCTCGGCAAATATTCTAAAACAGTCATGGATGATACAACAAAACTATTTTTCAAGTGCTTTTAACAAAGCTCACATCTAAAATTCAAGCCACTTCACATGCTGGTAGAACCGATTTTGAAAATTCTAATCCAAGGACTATGCCAATGCTTTACACTTTGATGCTCTCTTTTTCTGCTGTAATTCTTGTGGATTTCTCCAAAGTAGAGTCCCAGTGTTGTACAGTTCTAGGCTCAGCAACCCATGCAAACTGAATGTGACAAAGGTATTTCTATCAGAGATGCAGGATGACCATAAAAGAAGTTAGATTCAAGAAACACTCTAATATTCACAAGGGCAAATGGGGTCATTCTTTCTTTTGATAAATGTTCATTTTTACCCAGAAATATGTCTGGAGAAGGTGGAAGGGAAAGCAATGAACACAATACAGAGGCAAAGTCATAAATCATTTAGGATATCTGAGTCACGAGGAAGGCCGCTCACTAAACATCTCAAAAGAAAAACCTCCCTCCCCAGGGCCAAGAAGGAAGTCATTTCTATGGGCTTAGAATATTGTTCCATGGATAAAAGTGGGTAGATTCCTCATTCATCTTTCTCCCTTTTTCAGCTTTCATTTAGATGGTAAGTTCTGACAAATGCCTGTTTTTGAGGTTAGATATTTGCTTAAAGAAAATATGGAAAATCTGTGCACAAATAAGAATGGGGTTTCCCTCCCTGCTCAAGATCTGCTGCAGTCTTAACTTTCCATGGCCTCTGCTCAAACCCTAACCTATCACCAGGGTCCTTAGTGACATTTGGCAAGTCCTGAAATTTTCCAATGAGAAATTAAAAGCAACACTTGTAGGCGCTTTAAAATGGCCTCTGCAGTGCCTCCTATTACTCAGCAACTGGTTCAGATAGCAGAGTTGGACAGTAGCCCGTTAATGAGGCCTGGATGCACTCACACAAAGAAATAGTCATGCTTTCAACCTCGAGTTTTATCAATGAACTGACTAGATTCCAGGCACTGTCCCTCCGTTGCCTAGTAAAGGAGCGCTCACTGAAGGTTTAATCACAGTTTGCCATCCACAATGAAGGGGCCAGAATCTTTCACTGCACAAGGCAGCTCAACAGCACATCAAAAGATAGTGCCATCGCCCTGCTGTTCTCTCTGGCTGGGCAAGGCAAAGGACCAATGCCTGATCATCTTCAGGAAAAGCCTGATGCCCACAGTACTCCAACCCACTCCTCTCTGGCAGGGCAGTAGACTCATGCCAGTCACCCACTGGAGACAAAGAGCTTGAGGTGCTCCATTCTGTCTGCCAGGGAGATGCCCAGTTTGAAAACTGAAGAACAGGCATCTGTGAATGACCCAGAGGTGTCCACGCAGATGCAGGAAGGACATGTAATGGTGGGCCTTGGAAGCAGAGACTACATTCAGCTCTGGCTGGAGGCTCTTGACGTTCCTGACCAGCAGCTCGCGCACACCTCCCAAGTGTCCCAGCACTGCTCTCCCCACAAGCCAAAGTAGAGCTGGTGGCTTAAGCCAGCCCAGTTTTGATCCCTCACACCACTTCTCTTAATGACTATTATTGGCATTGGCAGATGAACTTCCATGGTTATAAAATGCCTGCACATAGACCTCCCGGTCCTTAATTGATTGCTAGCATATCTGCTTTTTATTACCTTAGACCACCATCAAGCAGGGCTGGTCCCTGCACTTGACTTGGGGTATGCAGCTTTCAACGGAGCAAGGTAACAAAGGCAGTAACTGAGTCCGCACAGACATGAATGACAGAAAGTGGTTAACTCTGGATCGGGGTTCCAGTGAGCTGAGTTCTCACAGTCCCACCTGTTCTCTCATCCTGCTTAATCTCTTTCCTTTACATTGGGCCTCTGGTGAAGTGGGGAGGTGAGGAAAGTTCTTGGAACAGCTTTGGGAGCTTAGAAGTCTTGTCCATAATTGTTGCCCATGGAGCATCAAGACTCCCCTCAACATCCAAAGAAGAAATAAAGAACTTGAAGGCAAATACAATACAATCCTGCACTCCAAAACCACACGCAAAGCTCCTACCAGATGGCAGGGGCTCTGTGTGTGGTAACCATCGGCTGGGACAACCCTGATTCCAAAATGTAGTCCATTTCTCAGACAACTTGTCACACTGTACAACAAGTTCCAACATAGCTTTGGAAATACAGTCCCTACTTTTGGGAAGGAGTAAGTATTACAAAATGCAGTTCAAGTAGTAATTTTGCTTGCTAGTCCTAAAAGGTGCTTCTTCTGGCAACAGCAATTTAAAAATCACTTAAAAATCAGGAGGTATGAGTCCGGAGATATAAGACAGCATAGGGATTCTACAGTAGATTAAGTGGCATAAATGTCATGTTCAGATGTTAGTCAACTTAATGCCAAAAAACGTATTAGCTCTAAGACAGAATTTTCTCATGATAAATTTTAAAAATGAAGTACGAGCCCCTAGGTATTTGCAATAGTCAAAGAATGGACTGTGAAGCTTAATTTAATATTAAAGCTAATGGACAGTTCAAAATAAATTATAGATGAGTTAATATTTTCAAAGAATTACAATACAATAAAATATGCTTAACATTCCAAATTTTATACTGACTGTCCATTAAAATTCAATGAGTGAGAAGACCTTAGGGTCACGCTCTATTTCTTGCATGTTCAACCATCTGCATGGATGAGAAAACTGAGGCACAGACAGACAGACCTGTGGGAAGGCATACTGCCAGACCAGCTGAAAGCCAAGTCTGTATCCTGTATGCTCAGATGTTGGGGTGCAGTAGAACATACAATCAGCCGAGAGAACGATTCCTCTCTGCCGTCTCCACCACTACCTCTTCTTGAGATGTCCTGACTTTGCCACTGTAGCTTGGCCAACATCATTTTGGTGCCGCCCTAAAATCCTTGCCTTCTTGGTCACCACTGTTATTACCGATGGTTGTTCAACTGGCTCACTCAACGCACCACTGTCATACTCTGTGACCAAGTTAAAGCCACTGTAACCTCTGAGGATTACTGTAGAGCATCAAGCTGCTTTAACGAAATTCAGGTAACTTCTTTTCTTGAGTTGTTGAGATCTTCTTCATAATTGCTTATATCATGAAGAGGCTACAGACCCTCTTCATCCACAGAGGCCTAGGAGATATCAAGAACTAGCAGGGCAACCACATGCCCTGGTTGATACCTGCTGTTCCAGCATCCCACTCAATTGGTGTTCCCTTTCATTCTCAGAATGACCCCAGTTTTAACAATAAATTATCTGTTTTAAAAAATAAAAAATAATAATTTAAAAATAAATAAATTAATTATCTGCTTTATGCCCCCAGAGAATGGCACGTTACACACTCACTGAAGACAGCTTCATATCGGGCCCAACTGGATATGTGAATTTCTACTTCCCCAAACTGACTGGGGTCCCAGGCCCACATATAAACTCAAATATTCACATATAAAACAGACTGAAATGCAACTATAATTGCTGGCCTCCTTAACCTGCTCTTCTAGCCCCTGGCTGACTCTTAAATAAGAAGCAGCAACAACTTTTAGGTTTGAGGCGACTTTCTTGATGCCTCTATAAAAAGGATTTTCTTACAGTTTGGTAAATGGGTTTGTACAAAGGAATCTCAAGGATACCCTACCACTGGAGACATGTGTGTCTATCAGAATGAACTACCGGGGGTTGAGGGGGTAGGTTAGCCTGGTGTTGGGTATTAAAGAGGCCACGTACTGCATGGAGCACTAGGTGTTATACACAAACAATGAATCATGGAACACTACATCAAAAACTAATGATGTAATGTATGGTGATTAACATAACAATAAAAAAGAATGAACTATGCAAGAGTTACACTAATATGTCTTTTGTGTATATATACCTGTATATAAGTAAATGCATATATAGGCATGTATGGATATAAATAAATATGTATCTAGAAAAATTAGGTCAATAAAAATTAAAGCACAGTTCTTACAGTAATAAAATGCCAAAGGGCAAGGATGTCATGTGACAGATATAAGAAAATAGTAAAAGTAAAAATATTTCCATTTGCCTTTGAATTTTAGAATGGAAGAGATTTTTAGTTCCCATTTATTCCATCCTCTGCCTTATGTAGCCCAAACTGATGAGAGGAAGGATACCAGTGCATAGTAGAAAATAGCACTTCTGGGATGCCTGGGTGGCTCAGTCGGTTAAGCATCTGCATTTGGCTCAGCGCATGATCCCAGGGTCCTGAAATTGAGCCCGGCATTGGGCTCTCTGCTCCGCGGGAAGCCTGCTTCTCCCTCTCCCCCTGCCACGCCCCCTGCTCATGCGCATGCTCTCTCTCTCTCTCTCAGATAAATAAATAAAATCTTAAAAAATAATAAAATAAAATAAAATAAAATAAAATAGCACTTCTGCTAACAGATTAAGGCAGAGTAATAATAAAAATACAAATAAATAATAAAAACTACTCCGAACTTTGATTTAGTGGGATGCTACCCCAAAACAAATAATACATTTGATGAGGAGCTCTACAACCTCCATCCACTGGAGCCCTGTGAATGTGGGCCCCCGTGTACACGTGTGTACAGCCATGTCTCCGTCCTCACTTCTCCCCCGCTCAACCAGAGCAGCTACAAATGTACCTGGTTCGTATGTGAAGATTCTGAGTTAAGATTTTTCTTGAAAACCTGAAACCAGATGACCTCCATAAGAAAAATAACCAATCTTCAAAAGTTTTCCCCCAAATTAGCTTTTCCTTCAGTTCTGTTAGGCTAACGATTATAACTGCAGGACCATTATTGACAGGCAAAATAAGATTTTTTCTGTTTCTAAGGATGATTAAACCAAAGACCAAATCAATCCTCTCCTGGTAAAGTTTTTGATTTGTCTTTTGGGGTGTTTTCTTTCTCTCCTTTGTAATTAAGAAGAACCAGCCTCTGGGTTGATGAGCACCACAGGGAAAAGCAATATTGGTGGGGGTTGCGGGTTTCCTCCAGCTTACCACATGGAGCACAGCCACACGGATTCACAGACACCGGCCAAGGCAAGGGCGACAGAGATTCATCACCCCAAGTGAATGGCAGGGGTTTTTTTTGTTTTTGTTTTTGTTTTTTAGTGAAAAAAAAATCTGCTTAACTATTTTATTCCACAGACCTGTACTTCATGAGCATTTGTGAAAGATGTGAATCCATCCTTCCGTGTTGAGGGGAAAAAAAACAAGCTGCAGAAAGGACATGTAGAGGAAAAAGAGCAGCAACCCAATTGTCCAAGTCTCCAAAGGAAGAGTCGATTGAACACTGCAATTAAAAGCAAACCTGAAGCATTACCTTCTCAACAGCATCCACCATCTCCCCACCTAGAAGACTGACACACACCATCTCTTTTCCCCCCACCCCCTCCCCGCCCCCAACACACACACCCCATACACACACACACACACACACACACACACAGAGTGTGAGCAAAGGACTCAATCCATCCATCGGAATGCAGATCACACCAGAGAAGCTATTGTTCTGTTTTAAAAAAAAAAAAAAGCCTGCTAGAGATTCATTCATTAAAGCCGCAGCAGATTGCTGCTCTGCAGAAGGGCGCAGCGTGAGGCGGGCCACCGGCTGGCCACCACGGCACAGGCAATGTTCACTCCCAGCTGCACATCAAGCTTCCTTTCAGAAGCTCTGCATTCCACCGGCAGACACTTTGCCGGGAATCCCTTACACTTAATGGACAACTTTAGGCACAGTCCACTGGCAATCAGGATGGAATCCCTTTTCATCTCCCTTGGCCTTGGCTTCCACCCCCCTTCCTGGCACCACTGTCATTCTTTGGCAAGGGGCAGGTTCCTGGCAAAAAGCACATTAATGGGGGTTCCCTGAGCGCTGCCCTGGGTTTGAACAGGGGTCTTTTCCCAGTCTCTTATTGCTAGCATACTCCTTGACCTCCACAGCACAAAGAAGCAAACTTGCTAACTATTCTCTCAAAGAAGCCAGAAATTCCTTAAAAAGGAGAAATTAGATCATGCCTTCCACTTGATGAAATGTTTTCTTTTGCTGTTTTTCTGTTACCTTTGTTATTTGATATTGATCCGAATTTTCTCCAGGTTATTTAATTCCACTAAATTCACTAAATTTCATTTTGCTCATTTTTCTTTGTAAAATAAAACCACATTGTCAAATTTCTAGTAAATGAGGTCTGTTTTTCCATCTCAAGAACTGTTTTATGTCTAGATTGTTATCAAGACCTGTAACTAAGACTTTCAACCTCAAACCCAGCAGAAAACTCTTCACTCATTCTAATATGACTCTTTTTCTGTTGTTTTGTTTTTTTTCCTCTGAAAAATATCAGATTAATTAAATGCTTCCTCCTGGGAACTGCATTTCATCCCTAAATCTTTATAACCTTTTCCAGCCTTGCTCCAAAGCTCCCTCAGTTCATTCTGTAAAGATTCTGGGTTCTTCACGAACCCTACAGAACATCTTTTTCATAGATTGCATTCATGCTACTGAAATAAATTCCTTATGAAGAGAAATGTTCTTATTCAGGTCTAAGAATAGAACATCCAGACATATGTGAATAAAAAATAATTCATTCAGTTGTGCATGTCTGTGGTTTTTATTTTAGTTTAGACATATTTAAGGATGTATTTTTGACTATATGTTAAAGAATTTTTAAAAATCCTTTCCCTTTCTTAGGAATGACTTAGACTATTTAAAAGTCTCTTATTTATCAACATTGATGTCTCAACACCTGCTTCCTTCTGTGCCTTAATTGTAATTTAGGGAATTATAATTTCAATACTGCATGTTTCTGAATCAAAGGCTTTGAGCATATTCATTGCTAATGTTTAATAGTCATTTAAATTTTTTAAATTATATCAGTTGAATTCCCTATATCTACGACCTTAGTTTTATAAGGGAAGTGCTCTATTTTACTTGAATTTATGGCTATATGTGCCAGGAATGTTTGAAATAAGTCAGTGGCCAGAGTCATGCACATTAGTCTTTGGGGGACTGGAAAACGAACCAACACCCTTGAAAGGAGAGACTTTTATATGCCAAGGATCTTACATAATTCCTGGCACAGAATACTCAATAAATGGTGCTCAATAAATGTTTCTTGGACAAAACTAGCAAAATCAATAATCCTTAATGTTAAGTAGTGGAGAGACAGCAAAATGGTAACCAAGAGCTCTGCCTTTAGAGTCCAGCTGATGAAGGTTCAAGCCTCTTGCAATGGCCATATGAGCTCTGAGATATGACAACCTCAGCAAGCATCCAAAGCCATGCCTCTGGCCAATGTGTGGTCCCTAATCACTGTCTGGCAAGGTAGAATCCAACTCCTTGCTAGGGAAGAATGTGAGACAGCTTGAAGAATACTCTCCACTAAACCATTAGAAAGGATGAATAATCCCAGGGCAGAAACAACATTCAAAAAAAAAGAAGAAAATGGGTCACCTGAAATCAAGATTCAGTTTAGGTGCTGTGAATGGGAGACTGTAATACAAAAGAAAAAACCATGGCAAGAGAATTACTCAAAAAATGTGAGACTCTGCCCAAGGAGGGGGACACAGACCTACTGAAAGAGAAGCATTTCATTCTGCAGAACAGTAAAGAAGATGCATTATCAAGTGCAGGGGCCTCAATTATCCCCCAGAGAGAGACATACGTAACTCAAAGTAAACAGTGTAAATCCATGGCTAACCAGGAGGCACACCACTTTCCTGGACACATGCCACCCACGCTACCTTTCACAGCTCACTCAGTAGAAACCTACAGCGACAGGTTAAGCAACTGAAAGCCTCAGGGACACAAGTGAATAGATGATATTTTCAAACCTTGTCCAACCTGAAGGCGATAATTACATGAGGGAAATGAGTATATGAGGTGAGAACAATAGGTTCCATGGGTTGTGTTAAAGGAAGAAAGTTTTTTTTTTTTTTTTCCTGAGCTATGGTTCACGATGCTGGGATCATGGGCTCCTGGAAGGGATCTGATGGCATCTCCCAGAAACCAAGCTTTATTGTCAATCCAATAAAGAGACTTTAAATTCAAATTTGGGGAAAAAGGAGAAAGAAATAATCAGAAAAAATTAAGGCCTTTGTCAAATCTGGTATGATGGAGGACAGCAGGTGTGCATGGAGAAGAATAAACAATAAACTATAATGGAGGAGGTTCCTAACAATTCCAAGAAGAAAATGATGAAGAAAAGTGTTAGAACTGACCAACACTTTTAGTATCAGATGCTCATATTTAACTTTACTACTTTACTAGCTGCCTGACGTTGAGAAATCACTCAATCCTCTATGCCTTAGGACACACATCTGCAAAAATGGTGTTAATACTGCATCACCCCAGGGAGTTGTAAGAATTCAGGGGAGTGAATACACAAAAGGCATTAAGAACAGTGCCTAGCACAGGGCAAAAAATGGCCTACGTAAAACCCAGCTCCGGCTAGACCTACGCCTTTACCCCAATATGCCTACTCAACTCTGCACCTCTTCTACTATTTCACCCACACATATACTGCTTTCCTGCTTAGAATAATATCCTTTGCCCTCCTGTCTGCTGGAAAATTCCTAATGTCTCAAAACTAAGTGTGAGTATTTCCTTTTCCAAGAAGCACTCTTCAACTCTTGCCAGGAAGTTTGTTGCTCTCTCCCTTTAAGTTCCTTTAACAAATCTCTCCTCAACACTCATCTCCACTGTAACACACATCACACTACACTATAACTGTCCATTCATACTAGAATGGGAACTCTTCCAGGAGGGAGAGCTAGCTTATGTGGGTGATACTGGTATCCCCAATGTCAAGTGCAAAGTCTGATATGCAATAGATTCTGAAAAACATTTGCTAAATAAAGGAATATAGGCCATGAAGACAAGTCTAGACCCTCCAGCAGAACCCAGCATGCTCTTAACCTCAAAGAGCAGAAGAAAAGTATGTAATTGAGAATCAAATCAGAGAGAAAATATAATCAATCCTTCTAAGAAGTATATGAAAACAATTTAGAGAGCAATGGACCCAATTTCCGAGTCATGTAAAGGAGTGGGTACTGTTTACTTAGTATCCAGGATATTAAAGCCTAAATTACCTTTCAGTACCAGATCACACCCAAAGTAGTTAGAATTGGTACATCTCCCAAGCAAAGGGCTGAGACCAAAAAAAAAAAAAAAAAAAAATGAATGTTACTGTTTCTTCATCCCCAACCTTCATGCAGACTTAGTTCTGCTACTTAACCCAGTTAGGATTTGTCTTGGTTAAAGCCCTGTCACTTATGAACACTTTCCTATTTTTTCCCCACATCACTGGTCAGATTCCTTTACTGCCATTTATTTCACAATTACAAGAAATACTGAAACAAATAAAGCTACTAAAACATGGTGTTTATGCCTCATGAATAACTGCTTCTTAGCTCCTTTTGTTGGTTCCTCCTTCCCCTTGAGCTCATAATGTAGGAGTGACCCAGGGCTCAGTTCTTGGTCCTCATCTCTCCTTCATCTATATCACTTCTTTAGAGATCCAGTCCAATCCCACGGTTTCAAGTATCAACTATGTGATGACTCCCAAACATATATGCCCAGCCAAACTTTTCCCTTGCTCCGGATTCTAATACCCCAATGCCCACTCAACAACTGACATGAATACATAACAAACATTCTAAATACAACCCTGGACTGCTGATCTTTGCCTCACCCCTACTCACTCATTACACCCTCCCTACCACAGTTGACTGCAATTCCACCTTCCCGGCTTCTCAGGTGCCAAGGGCATTGATATCATCTTTAACTCTTCTTCTCTCACACTCCACACCCTATCAGTCCAGAAATCCTGATGGCTCTGCCCTCAAAATAGATCCAGAATCCTATCACCTTTTATCATCTACGTTGCTGTCATCATCTTGCACCTGGATTACTGATGTCACCTCTTAAATGGTCTCCCTAATTCTCCTCTTGGCCACCTATAATTGTCTGTTCTCAAGAGAGCGGCCAGAGTGATCCTTTACAAGAGAGATCTTAGGAATCAGATCACACCTCCCCTTTGCTAAAAATCCTCAAACAGCTCTCATTTCACTCTGCATAAATGCCAAAGTCCCCGCAAAGGTCTGCAGCGCTCTCCTCCCATGATCTCTTTTCATCTCTGGAACTTCTTTTCCCACCATCTCCCCCATCCTCTCCAACCCCCTTGGCCTCCTGCTATTTATTGAACAGCCCAGGCACCAATGGCCTCAGCATTTGTACTTTATTCTGTCTGGAAAGCTCTTCTGCAGACATCCAAACAGCTGTTCCCTCATCTCTGCCAGGCATTTCCTCAAAAATCATCTTCTGAGACAGGTCTTCCCTCACCACCTTTTCTAAAATTTCAACCATGCTTCAGATCACCCCTCCACTCTAAATTTCTCTCAAACTCTAAAAGCAGAAGATTTCTGCCTATTCTGTTCACTGCTGTTTCCCCAAAGCCTAAAAATGTGCTTGGCACAGAGGAGGCACGCAATAAATACCTAAATGAGTGAATGAACCAGGTAGATAAATAGCTTTCCTACTTTCCAGACCAGGTTTTTGAAAATAAAAACAAACGGCACTACTCTATAACTGCTTAAAAATGTCTGCAATGGTTGAAATTCAGTATCATGTAACCTAAATAATCTTAGTGCACAAAAAGGCCAATATTTTTCTAAGGATATTTTTCCTTACTTCTCTGTCACAAAGCACATTTCCATTTAGCTACTAATGCTTTTCCTCTAGGTCAAATCACTTAAAAGAGTTTACACAAAGGTTGGAAAGGACATGCTACAGTCACCTTAAAGAGGATATGGTCTTTCATACTTATAAGAGAAAACTTAGGTTGAAATAGGAAAGTAATGGTGAACTGAAGACAGACATGGATATCATGCGATCTGAGTTCTTATCCAAGCTCTACCCCTTAGGAGCTCTGTGAAGAGAAGGGCATCAATCTCTCAAAACCTCAGGTGACCCATATTTGAATAAAGAAGCACAATATCAGCCCTTCTACCATCTTAAAGATGTTATAATTATAACATTATAAATGAAAATTATATTTGAATGGCAATTTGCAGATTGCTTCCATAATCATCATTTTATTTGTAATTATGTCATGTCATTAAAGTAATAATTTTAGGGGGGCCTGGATGGCTCAGTCGGTTGAGTGTCCAACTGTTGGTTTCAGCTCAGGTCATGATCTCAGTCATGGGATTGAGCCCTGTGTCAGGCTCCACATTCAGCGTGGAGTCAGCTTGAGAGATTCTCTCCCTCCCTCACCCACCCTCTCTGCTCCTCCGCACCCCCACTTGCATGCTCTCTCTCTCTCTCTCTCTCAAATAAATAAATATATAAAAGCTATAAATAAATAAAGGAATAAAGGAATAATTTTAAAATCCACATTTTTTTACTAGGTGCCAACTCACTTAGACTATTTTCTCCCCCTATTCTATCCTCAACCTTTTCCAAAAAAAAAGTCTGGAAAGGAGTCAGGACTTGGAAGTTAGTTGTGAGGAGAATGGAGGGAAGTGGGCATTACTAAGGAAACCATCCAGCTCATTTTCCTTTTATTTTTATTTTTTTCAGGAAAGTCTAGTCAGAAGAATGGAGCACAAAGAAAGAGTAAGACATTTCGTTCTTCAATTCTAAACTAACAACACAAACTGCAATTCCTTTCAAAACTTTTTGCAACTCGTGGAAAAAGCTGATCATTTTATGAACTATCATCTTCTCTTAGGACCTTGGTCTCTCTCTTTGTCATGTTTCTGTCCTCAGCTCTTCTGAGATCTATCTCTAAAACTTCCATCTAAAGAACCATAATATTGAACAACTTACACGTTTTCCAAGATTAAAGATGTCTATAATGTAAAAGGAAAAATGTGTTACTATCCAGAAGGGAGGTGTTTCCCATTACCATCCCACTGTGAAGACACACAGCCACTGGACCAGGCACGGCATGGATGGTGAAAAGACAGCGGGAGTGTCTCGAAGCCTGCGGCGCCAGAGGCCTGTCTTGACTTGTAGGTTCACAAACTTCAAAATGGGGAAAAGAATGCTGCGTTTAACTGTTAATCAATCATCTTAAACACTCGCAATGCTCTCTAAAATAATCATCATTAGCAATTAACTTATTTTTCAGAAAAACTGAATATTTTAAACTGTGTATGTGCATGTATATATATATATATAACATATATATATATATATATAAAATGAGTTACTTTACCTAAATAAGTCTCCCGACATCGCCTCATAAATAAGCCTACTTCATAAAATGGGGTAATAAAAACAACTTACCTCACAGGATGTTATGAGGATCAAGTGATATAATGTATACAGCAAGTACTAAATAAACAGTGGTCAATTTGTGACTACATCTAAAAAAAAAACCCTCCAATGGAAAAGAAACATGGCCTCTGTTGTAGCAGACCTCTCCAAATAGGACCAACCCTGTCTACACGCGACTTATGGAGAAGAGGTAGTGTACCCGGACTGAGAGGGACAGCGTTAAGGAGAGACTGGGCAAGTGCCAGACAACCTGTGGAGGGGAACAGCATTGGCCCTCAGAACCCGGGGACCTTTTTTTCCAAATGCCCTGTCAAAAATGGATTTCCCAGCTCTGCCTTCCAACCCCCAAATCTGCTCGACTTCATCAAAGGCGGATCCAGCCATATTTTTGCAAGAATCCAGACCATTGAGGACTAGAGTAAAAGCACTCAGATTTGACAGCATAACTGAAATGAAGAGTAAGAATGGTTTCATACAGAAATAAGAATCACATCTCAAAAACTGTTTACAAATTACTCTTTAAAACTGGAATCCTATAAAGTTTAGTTAAATGTGCCTTGTTTGTATGCAGGCGTTCTCTCCCTAGAACAGATGCATCCATAAAGATGGTAGTAAAGTAAGTCAAAACAAATCAACAAATACTTATCATGTGCTTACATTTAGAACATATTCTCAGTGTGTGTGTTTATGTGTGGGTATGTTGGGAGAGGTGGATCTCACAAAACAAAGTTAAAAACTCTTTCAGAAAATAGAATAAAAAATAATAACTAGTTTGTCAGTATATGAAATTTACTCGGTATTTTTTTCACTACATTTTGAACTTTTCAGCTATTCACAGCATTTTCTTTTTTTTTTAAATTTTTTTTATTGTTATGTTAATCACCATATATTACATCATTATATTCACAGCATTTTCCAATTGCAGCATGACTCTGAATTTCTGAGCCCCACAACAGATTTTACGCTAAGTTTGGCAATGAGGTGGGATATCTGGCCTCACAACTCTGACCTCAGAGATGATTTGTCCCTTCCCTCACCCAGATCCTTTACCTTTTTCTTCCTAATGGCCTTTGACCTGTCAATAATGTGTACAGATAGCACACAGTAAGCAAATTGATAACAAATAGGAGAACTGGACGAAGTTCAATCGTAGAAATAAGTCTCCATAATTGTTCATGTTTTGTTTTTGAATAGCAAGCACAAATACAGAACAACAGACTATCAAATATAATTGCAGAAAATTATCTTGTGATGGCCATTTATTCTCCTTTTCAAAAATAAACAACAATGAAAGCATCCATTTTTTGTGCATTTCTCGCACCTGCAAACTAGACTTCACATCTCCATGAAGAGACTGGATCTGTGGATGGTGAAGAACCATCTCACAGAGGCCTTGTTGCCAGAGTTTATGCTTCCCTGACTGATGCTTATAAAGTTCAAAACACCATCTCCATTTCACATTTGCATGTAGCAGGACCACGTGGGGGGGGGGGTGCGAAAGGCAGACATGATGATGAAAAAGGATGTAAAGCTAAAGGGACTTCCAGGACCAGTAAAACCAATGATTTGACACAAACTGAGGTTCAAGAACATGTTCAGACCTACAAATATGGAAACTTTTCTTTCGTTTGGTCAGGCTACTAGTCTTCATGTTCATTGCAAGAATGGAATGAAAAGATTTCTCCTTGATGGGACATTTAAAATAGAACCAAGTCTTTTGGCAAGGATTTAGGTAATTTCCATTATAAGATGATTTCAATGATCTCTGATCTACTACTGATGTATACTTAAACACATAAAGAACTTCACACAGAATTTCACACTGACATCAATGTCCACAGTCTTAACAAGTGGCATTAATTCAATATGTTCAATTTTCCCTGACATTAAATTTCTCAGTTTTTTTTAATCCAGGAAAAGTTAGAGCAGAGAGTGTTAACAGCACATCTGATAACATGTGTTTTGCTCATGCAGAGGAGATAATTGTGTCATTTGCCTAGATTCCAATTTATAAGCGAGGGCTTCACTGGAGACCTTAGCAAATTAATATGTTAGAAAAACTACAACCACTTTTTTTTACTGAGGTATAATTGACATAGAACATTATATTAGTTTCATTGTACAACATAGAACTACTTTTAAATTGGTTCGGAGAATGTGTTTTTGGTAACCTCCACAGATCTAGTCCCAACATGAAATATCAATCAGCTGTAATTATCTATCAAACAATCTGGTTACAGACACATATATCAAAGTCAAATGGAATTTGAAATAAAGCATCATGTATTTTAGAAATCCATTAGCAAGATTTGTAAGACTCAATCCATATGGATCAATAACAAGATCAGTGCATTTGACATAAAAGTTGTCTCAATGCACTTGACTATTGATTATGTGAGAATTAAAAGAATTTGAGACTGGCATGGTATTCTGACAAAAGATAGATTGTGGACTAACAGAAACTGATCGAAATTTTCTCAGGGACTGGCTAAGAAAGAAATGAAAACTATTAGGTTTTTATTTGTTTCTAAATGAATGCATTACTGGTAAAAATAACTAACATAAAAGAAAATTTATAATAGCTAAAACCACACATGTCCTCTGGCTAAAGACAATCATAACTACTAAACCGATCTTGGAAAATCAGATTTAGTAGATGTAACCGACACAAAACTGGCAATGGCAAATCATTAGGGGAAGAATTAAATCTTCCTGGTAAAATTTCAATCATGCCAATATTAGATCAAGAAGTTTGGACATCACAAAAAGATAACTTCAATGACAGAGGCTATAATCACTGACAGGTTAATATGTTCCAGAAAGCTGAACAAAATATTAAGTCATTGTCTTAAAAATTATACAAAACATAAGTGATACAATTAAATTAATTTCAGTAAAATAAAAATAGACTAAGAAATGGAACGGGCTGTTCTGTGTAGAATGGAGGCTGCTTTTAGAGAAGACTAAAATTAATTGGTGTTATCAAAAGTTTAAATTCACAAACATGAAGTCATGAACATACTCAGCATCAAAACATTCTGTATCCAACTGGTTTTGATCTCTTGAATACACATACACAAAAAATTGTTCTCCCTCTTCCTTTTTCCTGGATGTTTACAATATTTAAGCTCATAGTGTTTACATAATTCATATTACATATTCATATTCTGTAACAACAATAGAACTAGGTCCAAACCCCACAATGAGAGCAAGGGCTTTGTTGTCAGTGAGACCACAGCACTCATGTAATCTTAAATGAGTCAGGCACTTTGGCAAGGACCAACGTCTGCAAAAAGAAATGATACTTCAAAGTGCTGTTGACAGGATTAAATGATAATCATTACACAATGGCATACTGGCATTTATGCCATTTTATTCTCCTCCTTGATGATAATGTTCATGATCTTGACAAAGAGGTGGAGGTGTGCCTGGCACACAGTAGGTATTCAAATGTAAGGTAACTATTACGCAAATGATGATATGATGATGAAGAAGAAAATCTGCTAAGCTAACTCCTGGGGGAGCAACAATAACTAATTTTAAAAAAATAACTACTGAGTCATGTTAATTTTATGAGTGTTTTCCAGATACCAATGAAAGATCCCAGATTGAAAAAAAAAGAGCTGTTTTCATTCAGAAAAAGCCTCAAATAAACAAGAAATGGAATGAAATATATATGTGGCTGCTTAAAGATAGGTTCAAATCTTCAGTGGTATTTGAACAACTCACTCCATGGAATGAGTTTGTTTCTGAAGTGAAAGCTAATCTATTGCATTATTGGTGATAGAATCAATAATTTCCAAAAGCAAATAGACTATTGTATGAAAGTCACTGGCATAAAGGTAAGTAGGCATTTCAAAACCAGATGAGCTGCCCTTGACCTTTCTGTGATTCTTGGTTTACTTGAAAACTCATTATTATGGTAGTTGTTACTGGTTTTGCTATTGTAATTAATTGGTTTTGACTTGAGGGTTTCATCAAGGATGTCACTCCTATTTTATAAACCTTCTTGCCTTGATCATAGAAACAGAAGAAGAATGAAACAGGTAGATCTTTACCTTGAATATAACAATGTGGTAAGACTAATTTGCTTCTAAATGTTTTAAAATAGCAGAAAGTCTTTCCAATATGTTTTCTCATTTGAAGCATAAAAACCTAAAAATAATTGATTCTAAATACCGATTTTCTCAAGAAGTAGTGGAGCCTTTGTTTTGCTTTAGGAAACACTTTCTTTAAATACGGAATTTATAAATCAGAAAGATATGTCTAGATTCTCAAAATCAAATATAAACAGCATGGCCAGCATGTGGCTACCAGGTCTTAAAATACTGAAGGAATGAAATTGTGACCAGGGATCAAATTTGATGCCTTGCCTTCTGGTCAGTGAGCACCATATGGGCACAAATGCAAGTTGCCATTATTGTATTTCTAAGAAGAGTTTCAGATGCTGAGACATAATCTAAAAAAAACACAAAGGCAATAAATAGAGACAGTCTTAGTATAGATGAAATGTCCCAGATGACCCTGAGAGATAAAAGAAAACTCCATCCTCCACCAACACATCAACAGAAAGTGCCTAGTGCTTCTCCTTATGGTTAATAAAGGCTGTATTACTTTTTTTTTGTCTCACTGGGTATTCAGCAAATCGATTTATAAGAGATCAAAAGCAATGAGCCTAGGAAACAGCTATTTACCCTTATGTATTTCTCTCCCCCTACCGTGCTCATTTTTAAATGAAGACTGATTTCCCTGTATACTTCCTCCACGCAAATGCCTACCATCATACTTGGTTAAACTGCCATGGCTAATTACCAGAGGGGCTCTGTAATCAGCAGAGAGCAGAGGAAAGGCCAACTTAAAAGAGCACCCACTGCATGGTCCTGGCCTGGCCTGAAAACACCTGGGATGGTGCATGCTCGTTCCTCTTAGCTCATTCTTCCTTTCATGCTGGGCTGGACCATGGGCTCTGGGGTCCCTCGGCCCCCATGAAGCAACACTCATCAGTAGAAGCAACACTCATCATTGCAGAAGATCAAGGTCCAAAATGCCCACAGAATCTCTGCATACTGTAATGTGCTATTAAACATAAAAATACAAGAGGAAGAGCTTGTGGGGAAAAGATATAAAATTACATGTGGCACTTGGCTGGGCTGAAGCAAGACTCAGATCTGTCTAGGAAGCAGAGCTAAGTGACACTTGTTCTCAAAATACCTATTGGTATCCACTGATTTACATTAGGGCTGAGAGGCCTTGGGGGCCATGGGGTGGGACACACGTGAATCATGTCTCCATTTAGAGTCCAAGCCTACACAGGTATATCTGGCAGAACTTTGGAAGTGAAAGGAATGGATGCTAGGGTACAGAGAGGACAGTGGGGACTGCCCACAGAAGAAAATCTGTATTAAGGGCAAAAATTGTCTAACATAGGAAGCCAAGGGTCTGAAGGTTGGGAAGAGAGGCAAGTATGAGTGCAGCACTCAGTAAGCTGGTACTTAGATCCGTTCAGACAAAGCTGCTTGGTGATATGTACAAATCCCAGGCTAGAAAAGAATTTACGCGTGATCTGGCAAAACCATTGCACTAAACTCAGCCACAGTTTGGACCCAAGAACCCTCATTCTGGGACCCTGCAGGGGAGGAAACATCTTCCCTCCCACTCCTCAAGAGTTGGCCAAGCTACCGGAGCAAGTCGAAGCTTGTCAGAAGCCTAAAGGACTCAGCAGGAATCTGTTCCTCCAGCTGGGCAAATGCCAGCCAGGGGAGCAGGGCAGGAGGAGAGGGGCAGGCTGCTCCATGCAGAATGGACAAGGAGTCCGGCAGGGGAGTCCTGGCTGGTGGTGAGGCATGTGAGACAACTCTCCAGGGCTGACTAGAAGAGCCTGGAACTTCTGTTGGAACGCGCTGAGATTTAGAAGAGTGGGGTTTAGTTATTAATGTAAACATGATGTAATGTAGTAGTAGTCACCAAAATCATGAGAGTTGACATTTTTTTCTGGTCCTGTGAAACAAACTTATCCAATTTAATTTCACTGAGATTTATTTCTGTGAAATGTTTCTCAGATGACTTAGCAATAACCGCACCTCGGATAAAACTCATTGGCTATGATACTGCCACGCACAAAGCTTCTCGGATGACTTGGACGAACAGATTAGCAGCTAGTATTCGGCAGAGATATAAACCTTTGAATTTTAACAAATCATCCCCTCCCCAATTCCATCAAAAAAAGGTGGGGAGGGTAAAGAGTTAAGGGAGTCATGGAACACAGGTTTGTTTTTAGGCCTACTGCCCAAGGCCTGATTTCTGTAGGCTTGTATTTCATTTTTATGTCTCTGTATGTGATAGATAACTGGACTAGTCTCTAAGAATGGTTCAGTGACCCACAGAGAGGAAATTATGTCTCCAAAGCATGTGGGTGAGATCTAACTCTTCTCTTCCAATCAGGTCCATCAAAAACTGGAGAGGGAGGAGAGGAGAGGCTATAGCATGAGGCCCTGCTCAGGCCATGTTCTCAGGGAACATTCCTATATTTGAGTTCACTCTGAGTTTAAGCAGCTCAGAATGGAAAAGTTAGAAATTGAGACCTTCTTGCTTTTACCCAATATACTCACCATCTCTATAGATGAAAGCTGCAGGACTTTTCCCACTTAAAATTAGGTAACTCCTCTAAGTTTTTGCAATACAGAGCTTAGAAGAATTTCTGAGCTGTTCTGAGCTAGAGGCTTGCTAAGTACAGTATTTCTTGATTTATTTTATGTTTATTCAAATGAAAAACCCTGGGGAGAGCAGAACTAGTTTCCTTAAATAAATGGTTGATTGTTATGCCTTAAATTCGAAAGGGGGGCTCCTGGGTGGCTCAGTCGTTAAGCGTCTGCCTTCGGCTCAGGTCATGATCCCAGGGTCCTGGGATCGAGCCCTGCATCAGGTTCCCTGCTCAGCGGGGAGTCTGCTTCTCCCTCTCCTTCAGCGGCTCCTCCTGCTTACGCGCTCTCTCTCTCTCTCTCTCTCTCTCTCTGTGTCAAATAAATAAATAAATAAATCTTTTTTAAAAATTGGAAAAGAATTTTTTAATGGTCAATAATGACACTAAATTGACCATTAATTTGTTTTTAGAAAGATGCACTTTTTTTTTAATAAAGATTTTATTTATTTATTTGACAGAGAGAGACACAGCGAGGGAGGGAACACAAGCAGGGGGAGTGGGAGAGGGAGAAGCAGGCTTCCCGCCGAGCAGGGAGCCCAATGCGGGGCTTGATCCCAGGACCCTGGGATCATGACCCGAGCCGAAGGCAGACGTTTAACGACTGAGCCACCCAGGCACCCTGAAAGATGCACTTTTAAACAGTTATTTATTCTAACATGAAGAAGAATCCAATAACAGAAGGCTGTAGCATATGTCTAAATGTTTACCACAGTTCCTCCAATGTAGATCTAATTTCTCATAATGCATATTACGTATTTTCCTGATTTTTATGTGCATGAGCACATGCACTATGAGCTAATAATTCTGCATTGAGGAACAAGTGCCAATCTCCCATAAGATAAGTGATGCCTTGGTGAACTTAGAGCCAGAAAGCTAACGGGGTCAGATCCAGCTCCACTATATAGTTGGGACCCACTGGAAAATTCAAGTCAGTGAACCTGTTTCCTCATCCTCAAAAATGAAAATGACAACCACTACCTTATAAGACCTCTGTGAAAATTAAATGAGATAATGAACCATAAAGTACCTGACATTACTGTTATGATACAGATATATTAGAGTACAGAAGGTGCTCATATAAAAATGTAATTAGTAAAGTATCCTCCAATAATTATGAAAATAAAAATAATCCATGCAATAGTAAATATAACTGTAACAATTATAAATTAGAATCTATTGATATGTTCTTATAGATCTGCACATAAGCCATCAATAAAGAATTCTATACAATCGTGCCTTGAAATCCAGAATTAAAACATTTTCATCTGGAACATTTGAAAAACATGAATTTTCTTTTAAAAATAACTGTTTTTTTTTCTAATTAAAGTAGTATGGATTTAGATCAAAATGACAGACTAAGGCTTTATGCCTATCTACTCCCACCTCAATTCCCTAAAAATACCAGAAAATCTGTTTTTAAAAAGAATAAATTCACAACAGTGCTGGAAAATAAGAATGAGTAGAATTGATGGACAGAAATTTTGAGGACTTCTAAAAATGAAAGACTGACAGAATCCTACTGGTAGGAAAAACCACAACCCAGACGACATGGAGGAGAAATCCGCTGCAAAGGGGAGAGCAACTCTGGGACGCTCAAACCTCAGAGGTGAGAGACAAGGTAGCAGGAAGGAATCCTGAAGAAAGAGCCTCAGTAATTGGCTGGTAAATGGTTCAGCATATCCCACTCTCCCACCTTTCATGACTCCCCGCTCCCTGCCAACAACAGTAGCAGCAGTACCCGTCCCTGGGCCTGAGAGGAGAGCAGACTGGAGAGGGACTTGGATTGCCACTGCCCAAAAAGAACACACAGTCCCCACATCCAGATGAGGAGCATTTGAACACGACGCATGGCAGCATACCCCAGCTCTCTCTCTCTCCAACAAAGGAGGCAGATTCTGGTAAACAGAAACATTATTTACAGATAAGTAAGCAAGGACTCTCAAATATAAAAATGAACACAAACAAGAATTACCAAATACTTTAGGAAAACCAACCCCATGAAAGAAGGCACCAAAATGAATAAAGAAAACCACAAACATCTAAAGAAACAACTTAATAGAACAAAGAGACGGTATCTTGGAAAAAAGTATAGTTGATCCTCACATTTGTGGATCCCATATCTGTGAATTTGCCTATTTGATAAAATTTATTTGTAATTCCCAAATCAATACTGGTGGCACTTTCAAGGTCAATGACAGACATATATAGAGTGATGAGATTTTTGAGTCACCTGATGTGCACATTCCAGGTAGGTGAAAACAAGGCAAACTCTGCCTTCTTGTTTCAGCTCTCATACTGTGAGCAAGTGTCTTTTTTGTGGTGTATGGAGTGCCATGTTTTTCACATTTTTGTGCTTTTTGTTGGTGATTTCTCTGTTTAAGATGGCCCCCAAGTGCAGCACTGAAGTGCTGTCTGGTATTTCTAAGCACCGGAAGGCTGTGACGTGCTTAACAGAGAAAATACCTGTGTTCGATAACTTCATTAGGACATGAATTATAGCACTATTGGCTGTAAGTTCAATGTTTATGAGTCAATAATACATATTAAATAAGTTGTCTTCAACAAAAACATACAAAAAAGAAAGTTATTTATTGATCAGTTGATGAAAATATGACCAGAAACTCATAGGCACCTAATCCTGTATTTCCCCTAGGAACAATGGTTCAATATTCACTAATTCAGTATTAGCTAATTTACCAATTCATGGTGACTTTATAGAACATAACTACTGTGAATAATGAAAACAGACTGTATAGTAGATATCCTCATGTGAATAAGACAAGCTATTGCATTCAAGAATAATATTAGACTGTATAAGAAATAATCTGAGATTCTTGGGGGAAAATATATGATTATAGGAATTAAAAATCAGTAAGTATTTTGAAGAGCAAAATACACTAGCTTTAGAATAAATTAGCAAGTTAGATCAAGTCAAAAATGCTCCTACAGACACTGCAAAGTGACCAAAAAAATGCAAAGTTGGTGAGAGAAGTTTAGGATTAGAGAGATGTATAAAAGTTCTAACATCTACCTAGTAGGAGTTTCAAGACCAAAGAAGATAGAGTACAGAAAACATTTCTCAAAGAAAGACATGTATTCAAATTGCCACAGCCTAGTACATGCTCAGCAGAATGAATTTTAGAGTCCACACGTGGACACAATGTGGTAAAATTTCAATACCAAAAAATAGAGAGGTTCCTAAAAGCTTCCAGAGAGAAAACCAGGTTTCCTGCAAAGAAACAAGGCTCATTTTAACTTCAGAATTCTCTAGGGCAACACTAGATGCTAAAAGAAAATGGAACAATAACTTCAAAATTCTGGCAGAAAATAAACTTGAGCATAAAACCTGGACTCAGCCAAACTAGCATTCAAGGGGGAAAAAGGACAATTTTTTTTTTAAATGCAAGGACTTTGAAAGTTTGCCACTCATATACCCACTCCAAAAGAAATTGTAAATTCTTTTGGAGTGGATATATGACAAAAAAAATACCCAAAAAACGACAAAAAAGTAAATACAAGAGGAAGAAAGACATGGGACACAGCTTGATCATTATTGAGTAAGTAATGTTTTCCAAATACTTAGACATACATCTAAGTTTTACAGATTTCTTTGATCACCACTTATATTTTTTTAAGTGGTGACTGCAAAAGTATTACAGGCCCAATGAGGAGGAGGGGGCAGATAAACTCTGAGAAACAGAAAAAAAACAAAGAAAAAACAGAAGTCCTATAGTGGAATATTTTATGGGATCTACTGGCTGGTGTTACCCCAGGGAAATAAATATTGCCCTCCTTTGGGAAAAGAGTGCTTTGAAATCCCAGGACTTAATAGGTTCAAGAAGGAGGCTAGAAAGAAAAAAAAAAAAATGGAAAAGAGATTTGAAGAGGGAAACTCTATTATCCCTTTGGGCTAAAAAGCATAATCTTAAGTGGTTTTGCCAAAGTCAAAGCAGCAATTAGGAATGCCATTTGGAATTCCTGACTGCCAATTTTGTGTTCAACTCACCTCACCTCTCTTAACTACAATGTAGCTAACATGGAAACAGTTATGATCCTGTTCTGACCTGAATTAGACAGTGATGAGGACTAGCATGGCACAAAATAGGTCGGGTTGAGAAAAGAAACACAGAGTAAAGTCATTCACCAGATGAGAAACATGTTAAAAATTAAATTCCTGCACTCTCCATGGAGCCTTGTTTCCCCAGTGTTGTGACTAAGTCACAGAAACCACTATTTTCATTTGATATTAGTCAAAAAGTTCTGCTACCTATTGTGCACGTACCTAATCTATTACCCTGTTTTAAGATGAGTTGAAGAAACACATGGTTTTCTAAGCAGCAGAGTCTCCCAGCCTCCCAGACCTAGCAGTGTTCCAGGCGGCTGCAGGCAGCCTGCCCTTGCAGTAGGCTTCACACCAAGTCCTCCGAGAATGCTCAGGCTCTGATGAGATTCTTCAGGGCTTCCACCAACAAGGACGTGCTTTCACCAAATAATGAAGACTTCATACAGCTGAGCTACTCAGTCATTTCTTCTAACAGTTAAGTGTGATGTTGTTCCTGGTAAAATTTCATATAGGACAAAAAGAGGAATTCCACTGTCTAAAACACTTGAAAAGTATTAGCTAGAAAAAGAGCAAGGGTTTTGTAATAAGACAGACCTTAGTTCGAATCTCAACTATGGTATTGTCCACGTCAGCTCGAACAACTTACGTAACTTCTCTGAACCCGTTTCCTCGTTTGGTAATGGATAATCTGCGCAAGGCTGGTATACAGACTAAAGGAAATGCACAGTACCCAGCACTTGGTAGATGCTCATAAATTGTTGGTTCCTGTAACTCAATCACAGTATATCCACTAGTGACATGGTTAGTAGAAAATTTTGAGAAGTAAGGGGGAGGTCACAATGGCCTGGCTAACTACAGTGATGTATATTGAAACTGTCTATTTGGACATTATCAAGCTGAGAGGATAAATCCTTCCTATAAGAGGTAAGTATTCACACAGATGACACAAAATCTAATTCTGTTGACTCTGATTGGAAACACTACAATTACTATAACTGATCTTGAATTTCCTTCCCTTTCTATGTCTCCAATTGTGGTACTCCGTCTTACCATATCTCATGGCTAGAAGTCCCAGCATTGACTAAAATATTGAAAAAATTAGAACTCTCTTCTTATATTCAGACTTGTTTAATGCAAGGGGTCATAAAAGGAGGTAAAAAGTAAGCTATAATATTTGCCAGAAAGTAAAATCCATTCAGTGGAATAGAGTGGTAGATTTCCTTGGTGTAGAATTTGTGTAAAAATTATTTGAGAGTGGCTAAGTGAGTTTTGTGCCAACAGGCTCTATAGGCTACACTGTGACATTGAACTCCGTATCTTATTGTTGAGTCAATCATGAAAAAATTTCATATTTTGAAATTTGTTTTATACAACAAAATCAGAAAAGAATTGTCTTCATTTAAATGAAACCATTAAATATAATGCTTTATTTTACTCTTGTTTGATATTTCAATCCTAACCAAGTATTATCCCAAAATAATAAATTATAACTTTCATAACTAAGAAACGAATTCTACCAAAGGCAACTTTGCATCTATTGAAACTAAAATTCACTTTATAAATCATTTTTTTTAAGTAGGTTCCACTCCCAACATGGGGCTCAAACTCAAAACCCTGAGATCAAGAGTCACATGCTCTACCGACTGAGCCAGCCAGGTGCTCCTATAAATGACTTTTAAAAATACCTTCCATAAAATGAGGTGAACCTGCATATGAAATAGTGAGGCTTCTCTTTGTGACTATTAATCTATTTTTAAAATGTATCTTTAATAAATATCAGATATTCCTTAATCAAAATTTCTCTTCCCAATATTGTCACAGAATATCTTCTTAATATAATTCCTTGAATCATCTTAGCCAAAAATACCTCCACCATATTCACTTGCTTCCATTGGCCTTTCTACAAGAAATCCTTTCGGTCAGGAATAGCTCTGTCCACCAGCTGCACCAAACTGCATCACACTTCTGAAGGACAGACTATCTTTAAGAGGACTGGAAGCTACGGTTTTTGACCTACAAGGAGCAGGTGAAAAAGCACACCCTATCCTGTGTGCAACTGGCACTGCTTACCATAGTTTAAATATTGGAAATCACCCTCTAGCTGCTCACTCTCTTTGGAGCCCTCTTCCTGTAGTTCATGAATGTTCCTCCACAACGCCTTGCTCTGTCTCAGAAGACCCCTGCTCAACAGTCAACCTTTAAAATAATTTCCACTTTTGTTATTCAGACTGAATAGAAGTCAGTGGCAAATTCCACTTCAATGTGAAAGAGGACCTAGGTCAAGACAAGCAGAAGAACATGAGCTAAAGGAGTGAACACTGAGCTCTGAGTTCTCACGAGGTCCTAGAAAGTGCACAGGCGATTTAGAATCTGAATGCAGAATATTCATAAAGTCACGGACCCCGCCATGCCCAAGTGTATTTTGCAATTTGTTATCACAAGAGCCCTCTCTGTCAGCTAGAGTGACTGCTTCCCTGCTCTGCAAGCTTCTGGCACTTGCCAATGGGAAGGGACAGGGCCGGGCCATCAGAGCACAAAAGCAGCTTTCTCTAGCCCTCTTTCCATGAAAGAAAAAAGAGGAAAACATCCTTTTTTTCTTTCTTTTTTTTCCCCCGAAATTCCTCATAAACTGAGGTGACCAGGGGGCTGTTCTAACTAGCGTTCTGGGTAATTTACATGGATTTATATTCTCCACTATTCTTTTGGGGAGGTGATTAATCACCATGGCAACCATTATATCACAAAACATCTATGCTTACTCAGAAATATTGTGAGTGTGATATACCTTCTTTTTTTAAAAAAATACATGCTTCCAAGAAGATGGGAGGCCCTGAAGTATGCTGTATTAAAGATAATTTGCTACTCTAAACAATACAATTTGGAGTGTTTCATAGGGCTTGCTTTTGTTGGAAGGGAGAAAAACAGAAGGAAGAGGAGTCTAAATACTGACTATATTATGTACGGAGAAATTACTTCAGATACAAATATACAAGGTTTATAAGGCCTAACAGTGTCTCATGTCCAAGAGGCATTAGGAGGAGTGGAAACTGGAAGAGAATTGACTATCATTATGAGTGCTGCGGCCCCATCTGTGACCACCTCAATAATGCATCATATGCATTTCACAAGGATCAGGAGAAGTCTGTGCAATTCTTAGTTATGAAGCACTAAAGGCAGAAATCAAACAAGTTCTAAATTTGTCCTTAGAGCTTTAGCGAAATCAGTAAGAACTAGGGTTTGCTCCCACTGGCTTTCTGAGCAGCACCTTCTGAGAAGCCTGGTGGGGAGGCTAGGGACATTAAGGGCAGGGGATGGACCATGGGCACACTGCTGGCTTGCCCAGCCCAGGAATCTGGATCACACCCATTCCCAAGAGCCTCCCCACGTTCTCATTTTCCAACTGCTTCCTGTGGAAAACGTGGGCCAAACATCAAGTTACTCCAATTTCTGAAAGTCCCAACGATGTTCGTTTCCCAAAAACTTCATATAATCCTTGAAAAGATGCAGTTCACACCACACATACCACAAAGTGAATTTTTAGAAATGAAGGATTTGAATGTCTTGATCTTTCGAGAAGAAAATCCTCAATCTGTCTGAGATTTGGCTCATTTAGTATTTTTCATCTTGGATTTGGGTATAGAAAGTCAATTTATCTGGGTAAAGACCACAAGAGGCTTTAAAAGGTGTTCTTTTTTGACAAATCTGTAGGTAGTGTGGTGGTTAAGATAACAGACTCTAAAGCCAACTGAATTCAAATCTTCGTTTGGCTACTTGCTCTGTTCTCTTAAATTTTTATGCCTAGGTTTCCTTTCCCGTGAAACAGCAATTAACAGTAGTTGAAAAAAACTGAAACTGTTTTAGGCAACAATAGTAAAAGCAACAAGGGTATTTGCCCACCTTCATCTGGAGGCACCACTTTATCCATAGTTTCTGAGAAACCAATGGCAACAATTAAGCAGATAACTGCCCCCATAGTTCTTTTGTCTATACTGTATGTAGCAAGGCAAAAGACCTCTACAGGCGGTTGTCATCCTCCCCACTGTGGAAATCCAGAGAGGATTCCTGAGACCGGGACCCTTCAAGAACAAACCACCTGTACGCTAGTCTTGTGTGTGTGTTTGTTTTTGTTACAGCTTTATCGGGACATACACTAGTATTATTTTTAAAAAAAGAGCAAGGGAAAGCTATGTTTTGAAAGATACTTCTTTCTTTTGCAATGCAAGCAAGAGTAGACTTAAATTCGGGTATGTGACAGAGGCACAACAACAGAGCATAACAAATCGAACGCTTGCCAGGTTCAAACAGGGCCCGGTGACCTTCTAGCATCAAAAACAACCAATTAACAACGGTAGTTGTATTGGCTAATGTTTATTGAGTACTAACCATGGACCAAGTGCTTACGATAGATCTCATAAGACCTCTGTGTGGTCAATACTCTCATAATCTCTGTTTGATAGATGGGGTATGGAGGTTTACAGAAAGCCAGGGTAAAGGATTCAAACCCAAGCAGTCTGACCCAGACCAGTGCCCCTAACTCTTGTTCTGCACTGTGCCCCTTCAAAAATTTACCCTGAAGAACTCTGAGTGCAGCACGCAATGGATTATTTTGCTCCATAATAATTCAGATTCATTCACTTGCTCAGAAGCACTTACTGCGTACCCACTGTGACAGGAATCTGTGCCAGGAACTATAGAGTTACTAAAAGAAGTAAGATTGGGCCCTGCCCCCTAATTGTTCACAATCAAAAAAAGATCAGATTGGAATACAAACAACTATAATTCAAGGCAGTCTGTGATCTGCAGTTAGAAAGGATGAAGGCATATGAGCATGAGGTTGCACCATTACCTTCCCCAAAGACAGCCTTTGATGTGCAGGTACCTACTGGGCAGCTAATTTAGCATTAAAGCCTAGAAAAGAAGTTTGCTTAGGTCCTGTGCTTCAAGTCAAAGGGAAAAAAATTAAATTTCTGTATTTAAATTCTACATAGTTTAGGGCTGACTTTCCCTTCAAACAAGCCAAAGCACTAAAAACAGTTCCCACAACAATGGCGTCAAGGAACTTCTGTCACTGGGGAATGTGACACTGTCACACACAGTCCTGTCCAAGGAGGTATCCACCGGGGAGTTTCCTTTCCAAGGAGGTGTTCATGCGGAGCTGTCAGTGGCGTGAGGCCTGAGGGTGGCAATGCCCTCCCTCATTCTACTGGTTCTGGCGTGTTTTCCATCATGATGTCTTCCAACCCAGAGTCAAGCCAGGCAGCACAGACCACAGAGCTGCAGGTCTGGGACCTAAGAATTAAACCAGGAATAAGTATATAACCCAAGCCAGGCCAAAGTCATTTCCTGGAATTGCTATAAAGCTGTAGAAAAGCAAAGCCCCTTTCTACTCTGCTTGCTGAATCAGAGGACGTAAATCCTGCCTTCCTCATGGAGAAAGCCTGTCTACAGAATAAAGCTAAAAGGAAATAAGCAGACTCAAGTGATGGAGCAAAAGTCAGAGTCCTGAGGACATCATTTTAGCCCCTGGATCCTAGTCACCTCAGACTTCTCAAAAACACGAGCCAATAAATTGCAGCCCAGCTTGAGTTGGGTTTCTGTCTCTGGGAGGAAACAGAGTGGTATCAACTGATATCTGCTGTACGAAGTGCCACTAATAGCCTGGGTTTCAGGACCAAGTTCTGGCAATGTCACTCAGGGTCTGTGTGACTGTGGGCAATTGAGCAACCTTTCTGACTCAATAGCTTCATCTTTAAAATGCAGATGAAGGTTTCAGGGGATTAAACATGGTAATATATGTAAGGCACTTGGCACAGTGCCTGATACGTGGTGATGCCAGGACATCCGGGGGTTCCAAACATCACCATCACTGTGACAGTTCATTTTATATGTCAGCTCAGCTAGGTTATTGTGCCCAGGTATTTAGTCAAGCACTAGTCCAGAGGTTGCTATCAGTGTATTTATAGATGGGACTGACACTTACAAGCTGCTGACTTTAAGTAAAGCTGATTACCTCGCATAATGAGGGTGGGTCTCATCCAATCAACTGAAGGCTTTCAGAGCAAAAACTGAGGTTTCTTGGAAAAGTAATTTTGCCTCAAGACTGTAACAGAAATCTGTCTGAATTTCCAGCCTGTTGTACTGCCCTAGAGATTTTGGACTTGCTTGCTGCCACAACTGCATGAACTGATTCTTTAAAATAAATTCTCACTCCCTTTCTACCTGTTTCTCTTTCTCTCTCTTTCTTATTCTCTCTCTCTCTCTCTCTCTATATATATATATGCACACATACCTACACATATATACATATTTATTTATATATAAAAATATATACATATAATATATATGCATATACATACATAACATACATACACATAAGGTATATACATATATTTATTTGTATTTATAATAGAAATATATTTAATATATAATGTATTAAAACTTATTATATATATGTATATATATATATACACACATACACACACACACACACACACACAAATATATCTCCTGACTTGAATAATCATCATGACTTGACTTGTCTAGCTGTTCCCCAGCCCCTCTGTAGTACTGGTCAGAAGTGATCCAGAATGGCAGGCGATGTACAGCTCACTGAAGTAAGGGACTAGTGTATTCAATTGACTTCCACAACTGTTCTCCAAGAAGCAAGAAATTTCCAGGCTGTCTTCATCCAAGACCTAAGTATGGTATCTCACAGAGGAACATATGAACAAAGAGCAAACTACTATTTGTGGCTTACACTTTATCAATCCCTGGCATGAATCTAAGGTGTGATTAGAAACTTAACATAGGCAATAACTGTTCTGGAGGCCCAGTTCTCATCTCAGAACCGTGGGAAGCATTAAGTCATCGTGTTTTCGCCAACTGATTTGGAGGGGATTTGTTTGTTTTTAAGCAAGGCACAAAGAAAACTGATTGGCCCTTTCCTGACTAATAAGTATTGACATCTTAAATTATAATCCAAGGCTCTGGGTACAGAAATGGATTCAGACTAAGGAAGTTGAAAGCCATGCATTATCTCTGGTGATGCAGAGAAATCTCTTCCATGTTCAGCAGGGAGCAGTGTCCACCTGCCGAATCCTTCTTCCACCCACACTCTGGATGGCTTTGCCATCTTCTCTCTTCTTTAATGCCCACTTACGATGGGGCCATGTAAGGCACTTCACATATCTTTCGCTTGATTCTTCTTTCCCACAATCCCCTTTTCTACCCAGCAAACACCCATAAGGCAGCAGGTTTCGGCAATGAAAGGGATGAAAGTTACATATTTGGGATGAAATGGAAGCAGAAGGAAACCCTGCCAAAGGCCCCTTAAAAGCTGTCACACCTGCTGACTAAACACAGCCGCCTCCGTAGCCCAAGGGAAGAATCCATTCTTATCTTTCAAACTCTGACTTGAGTAATCTCTCTCCAGGAATTAGTTCATCAGCCATTGATTGGCCTCTCTCATTAGCTTCTCTATTAATTGCAAGAGCAATACAAGGCTGCTTTGTAGGTGGCCAAGGAAGGGAACCTACCCCAGCACGTGCCTATGCCTCAGGCAGAAATTCTGACCCCAGAACTCAAAGCTCGGCAGAAGCAGCGCGTCGGTCTCTTCACAGTCATTCACCCAACGAATATTGGTTGAATACATATCTACTACATGACAGCTGTTCTCCAGAATTTAAAGAAACAAATAAAACAAAAGCCCCTACTGTAAAACAAATACACCTGTTTCCTGCTCTCATCTGGAGCTTCAAGGCGTGTCCCTGAAGAATGCTGTCACCGCAGAGAAGCCACAGGTTTTGGGAAGCCCTTGCTCCCAGCATCTCTCAGGTCCAGGCCTCCTTCTCCCCCTGCCCTGCGAGTTCAACATCGCTTCTCTCCTCTTTTTCTTACCCCAAACTCAGCATGCCTTCCACTATCATTTTTTGGTCTTGATTTCTATTTCTTTGCCTTCCAGGAGCAAGTATTATTGGAAATTTGCTGCCTATACAATAAATACAAGTCCTGCTCCCCAGGAAAATAAGATGTTGGTGTGACTCTCGACTCCCAGACTACAAAGGAACTCAGACAGAAAACTCTTTTCTTCTGCCTTCAGTCTTGTGCCCCTTCCTTGCACATTTACTAGGCTAAGTATTAATAATAATATGGTTAACATGTTTCAGGCATGGTGCCAAGAGCTATAAATATATTATCTTACTTAACTCTCTCCAATGACCCTATGATGTAGGTGTTCTTGTGTAATTTCACAGATGATGAAACCAAAACTCAGAGAGTTGAGGTATCTTTCCTGAGGTCATGCCGTTGTTACACCAAATGAAATCAAAGGCTGACCACCATAAACCCAATTCACCTCTCTAAGTAGTAACTACAATCAAGATCCATGGCTTCAGAAAAGACAGATGAGGGGAACATCATAACTCGCCATTTCTCCTCTGGAACTGTCCCCTGGCTGAGCTCCTTGCAATAATCTTGCTGGGCTCAAAATTCACTGTTTATACTGCAGGCAGCCAGAGCTTACGAAAATGTGAATTGGTCATGTCATTCTTCTGCTTAAGAGCCTCAATACTGCTCAGTGCTCTTAACATAAAGCACAGCCAACTGAACAAACTTCCAAAGCCCTCCATGATCTGGCCCCTACCTACTGTGGCGGCCTCTACCATCGCTCTCCCTCACACGTGGATCCACAGCCATCTGAACTGCTTCCATCCCCCTGAACGCACGTTTTCACCCTCACAGTCTTCTGAGGTGATGTTTCCTCTGTCTAAAACACCATTCCCTCTAAACCCCTGCCACACACACGCACACACACACACACACACACACACACTCCTCTCTTAATTCTGGCAAAGTCCTCCTCATCCTCCAGTTACCAGTCCAGCTGTCACATGCTCAGATGCCTTCCCCAGTCCCGCGTTTCAGGCATTCCATGCCTCTCCACTGCACTCTAAGAGATCTTTCCTACATGTGGTGCCTCGCACCAGCCTGGCACAAAGCAGGCTCAAAATAAATGCTTATCGAACAAATGAATAAATGGCTGATGTGATGGGGGAGTCTAACATCCAACACTCCAATCTCCTCAATGTATTTGTCTAATCCAGAGCAGCTCAGGATTACCAAAGGTGCCACAGACTGGTGTGGCTATCCATGTCACAGGGGCCCATTCCTTCTACTCTCTGTGCAGTCGCATCCTGGAAAATTAACCCTCCACACCACACACTGGAGCAAACTGCCTCTGCTCTTCCTTGGCACATGTATCCATACTGAAAGAGATGAAAAGGTCCTGGCGGGTATTCGTAGAAAGTTGTTGGTTTCAGGACAGAGAAATGTGTATCAGTTACGGAAGTTCTCAACTGCAAGTAAAACAAATCTCGACTTAACCTGGCCTAAATGGTTAGAATAGATATTATGCTGTATCATGGAAGTCTGGAGACAGAGCAATCTCTAAGCAGGTGGCCCTGCGTTCAGCTGCTCGATACTCTCTTCAAGGATGCAGACACTTTCCCGGTCTCCACTCTGCTGTCCTCAGCATCAGTGACATCCGAAGGCTGGTTTCCTCCAGGGTCATAAGGTGGCTGACAGTAACAGCCAGTAGCAAGATGGTGTCTCCTTGATCGAATCCAACAGAGAAAAAGAAATCTCTTCCCCCGCCATCAAACCTAAGTGCTTCCCTTCAATCTGATTGGGCCAACCTGGGACCTGTGCTTGCCCCAAGACTGACAACAATCCGCCAGCTCCAGAATCCAGACAAATGCCAAGAACTAATTGGCTTATAAGAACCATCTGGGGCAAAATGGATGCACTACTGATGGCACCAATAGACTCTGAAGGACAAAAAACTCTCCAAAGCCAAGGACAGAAGCAAAAGAGTACATTTATTTCCACCTAACACTACTATATTTTTCTCTTTCTATTTGCAATAGCTCCTGAAGATGTCACATGTAAATACTCCATATCCCTTTTGAATGTGTGGTTGTATTTCTTCTTGCTGACACTAGCTTCCCTTCAAGTTAATCATCTTCTTCTGCAGACATGCTTATGTTGAGTCAGCATTTAACATCTCGAGGCTTATTGCTTACAGCAGCGACAGAAACTGCTTCACTCAACCCTGCGCAGAGGCAATACAAATGATAGCAAGAATGTAAGCCAAATGACTTCATTACTCATTTTTATGTGCGCAGATCTTTGATAATGTCATAAAGCAGAAGTCTCATCACTCCACAGTGGATAAAACGTCCTGCCTTAGTAATGCAACAAAGGCTGGAGAGAAGGGGGGAAAAGGCTGTTACAGTGAGTAACCCTCTGGCACTGTCCTGCTCCTTCATGGGTCACATGTGTGTGTTCTGGAGCAGAAATTTAAAAGCCAACTAAGCTAACAGACACTTATAGAGAAAACATTATGCTAATTTCCATTCTATTCCCGTGCAGATAACTTGTCAAATTATCCTGAGTCCACCTTCACAGAGTTTATCTAAATATACTAAGGTAACAAATAATTCTCGGGTTGGAACTTCAGTTAAACTGTCGGCATGGGTTCTTTGCCCCCAGGACACAAGCACATATGAACCACTCCTGAAATGGCTGGGCTGTCATTTTATTCGGAGGTACCAGCACACAAAGAAGAAAGGTTACATATATGCTTTAAAAATAAACTTCATTTGACTTGTCAGAGGGTCTTTGGGGTTTATTGTCATGTATAATCATACACCGTAAGAGCCGTACAGGGATTCAGTGACCACCTATTTCAAATGACATGTCAAAATTCTCATAGTTGTTGCGTCGACACATCCTCAAACATTTATTGACCAGTATGCCTCTGAAAATGTTCTGGGAGGTGATGCTTGACCACACCGGTGGGGAGCCCTGGTCATACTCCGAAGACAACAAAGTTGATCTTTGGTGCTCTCCCATGCTTGTGGGTTCTTCTCCTCCAACCAAAAATGCTTATAGCTCTCTAGTGGTACAACCTACCGCACTATAAAAATCCAACCAGACCTTTTCTCATGCCCAGTGTCCCATGTTCCAAAGACACCTTCTAGTAATGTTCCTATCCTTCCTTGTGACAAATTTCAGTTCTTAAGAGGAAAGCAGTTTAACTGATTGGCTGAAACAATAACTGATTAACTAGATTAAAATATACTTGAGAGTAGAGACCTAACCTTATATGTTTGCATCTCCTAACTATGCTTTCCCTGCAGCACATATGCAAAGGATCTAAATCTAATCTTGTTTAATTTTCCCAGGGTGATGTATTTGAAGAAGAAATTTATCTCAAATTAATTTCTGACTGATAGAAATTATTTAGGAAAATACTTAGGAACAAGAATAAAAAAGGTTGTCCTCCTTTCTCCTTGCTTAGTTCGAGTTAGGACTTCTAAGTACCATACATCCCTCTTACTGTTCCTTCCCCAGATCACTATAAATATACCATTAATTCATCAAACAGGTATTACCAGCATCCATTACATTCAAAGGCTATGCAGAGCACTGGGCAGAAAGCACTAAGCCAGCCAAGCATGGGCTCTCCTCTCATGCAGTTTTCTTGGCGATCGGTTTCATTCTTCTCTATTTTTTCCCAGGCCTTATACCTGCCAGTGATGATAATAATAAATAATAATAATAATAATAATAATAATAATAAGTTTGAGTAGAACTCTGTATATGTCAGATGCTTTTTTTTTTAAAGATTTTATTTATTTATTTGAGAGAGAGAGAATGAGAGAGAGAGAGCACATGAGACGGGGGAGGGTCAGAGGGTTAAGCAGACTCCCCGCCAAGTAGGGAGCCCGATGCGGGACTCGATCCAGGGACTCCAGGATCATGACCTGAGCTGAAGGCAGTCGCCCAACCAACTGAGCCACCCAGGCGCCCTGTCAGATGCTGTTCTAAGTGCTTCATATTCTTTTGGTCCTCAACACAACCTGTTAGCAGATAAGAAACTGAGGTCCCCAAGATCAGAGCCCTAAGATGCTAAAGTAAGCAGGCTAGCCCTCTTCTTATCCTCTGCTGCCTATAACAACCTTTAAGTGGCTTCTGTTTTCATTTCTACAACTGATTATCGCACGGGAAATTTCACAGCAGGAGAGAACTGAAAATTTTAGGAGAAAAGCATTGGTAGACATGTGTTGAGTTTTAAAGTACGAGTAGGACTTAGGTAGCACATCTTGGTATTTTCCTAACTCTGGCACCATTCAAATTATCTTTCTATTCTTTTCTATATCCCCTACCTTTCCATAGAACAATTTTTTTAAAAAGCTAAAACTAAAATTCATTGAGAATACCTACTCTGGGCCAGGCACTGTCACAGATTGCTCTGCTTTATTCATTCCCTAAGATCAAAACAGTTCTACAGAGAAAGTTAGTAAGTCACCAAAATGGGGAATGTGACATGGAATGAGGGGGTCTTTGATTCATTAATATGTCACATGTCTTCTGTGCCTTTTTTTTTCTTTGTTCACTTGCTAGCATTCCCTTAAGAGGGGCCAGAATCAACATTCTATTCCTCATGAAGCCAATTACTTTAATGGTTAAAACAGCAGAGCAGCAATAGAAATGCAAGGCTAATTCTCTGCAAGGCTTCCAACCACCATTCATCCCACCACCAGCATTCCCTCCCTGTGTATTCCACTGTAAAAATCTTTTGTTCCTTGTATATGTCTTACTTTCCCCAACCACCGTTTGGCAGAGTTTGTGGTAGAGCACATCAGCCCAAGGAAATTCCTTTTTTAGAAAGAGTGCACTGTAGATTCTGGCCCTTTACCTGCTTCTCTAGTTGCAGCCAAAAAGGAAAAGAACCCTAAGGTTCCTAAATCCAATGAAATGCTTTCTAGTTGTGACAACGGGCAACAGGAGATGATAATCTGATAAGAAAAGTTTTTTGTTGTATCTCAATTCACCAGTCCATAGCCCAACAAACCACAGTCCTCGCACACCAGCTCACGCTTGCATACATTCCCTTTTGCATACTTTACATCATCACCATTTTTGACAACTTCACATCCAAATGAGTGATCAGATACCTACTGCTGTAAATGCTTTAAATGGTGCTTTTCTTCTGTCACAGTCAAAGGCATACTCTCAGGTTGCAATTAACTTTGGGGCTAGGGAGGTAATAATTATGGTCTCTTTGCACTGGACACAAATGAGTCCATTTATCAGCATGGAGTTGCAAATGATCAATCTTCTAAAAGCAGCGCAAGCAAGCACTTCATTGCCTATACTTCTTTAGGATCAAGAGCACCCAGCTTTCACTAGGGAAGGTCAATCTAAAATGCAGCTATTCCACAAGGCACAGGAAATAAATGGGAAACATCAAGGAAAGAAGGAATGTTTTTAAAAAGGAAGGACAAGGAGGAGGAGGAGGAGGAGAATTTTGCCTGAAAAACACAAATCACACAAAGTATTAGAATCAAAGTAGTGGAAAAAAAGGAAAATTTTTAAAGTCAAGTCACCAGACTCATTACCACCTGGAGCCTGGGGTGTTGTAATAAAACCATCTATGGCTCAGGGAAATGCAGGGTGGGTGGGGAAGGACGCTTATGGGGTGGCTATTCCATAGGGACGGCCACGCTTTCAGGTATAGCTAGCTCCTAGGTAATTCCACACGGAATATTTTTATTTTCTTAGATGATACCAATTCAGTATAGTTCCAAAATATAAATAAAATGTGTTAAAAATTAAAGAATTCTTCTTGAACCAACTCTGAGCACCCCCCCCCCGAAAAGCATGGTAAGGAAATGTGAGGGCTGTTTTCAAATAAGAAAGACAAACTGTTCCAATGGAAAACTATCATCTACCAATGTGTGTGTATGTGTGTGTGTGTCCGAACAAAACAGAGCAAGACAGAAAGAGACAGTCAGATAGACAAAGACTGATTACAAATAATATCTAGTATATATTATTTGGGAAACAATATACATAGTATATCATATTAAATATTTATATACCCCAGAAAGCTTCAGAAAGGAAAAGTAAGAGACAAAGATAGGGTCAGGATACCGTGGATTGATCATCTTCATTTCGTTTGTCTGTCTTATGTGGGAACTCGTATTTCCAGAGACATTAGCGACCCTAGACATTATGATGAAATCTAGAAACAGGCTTAAGGGGTGACTGGGGGAGCTTTAGTTACCCAATCCCTCCATCAGTAGATGGTGTCAGTACAGGTAAACACACTATCTGTATAAATACTGTGTTCTTGCTATGCAAAGTCAGCTAGCTCCAAGACCCTGCTTCCAACCCCTCCCTGGAGCAATTCCGGAGCAATCACTAAATGAAGTCACCAGACCATGAATTTCATTCCAGCACTCACTGGGAGATGGTGGTGGTTTCTGTTTGGTTGGCTTTCGTGATGTTTCAGACTTACTCCATACCTAGCTAAAAACCGCCGTGCGCCATTTTCAAAGACTGATCACCTCCTATTGGACTGACTTGGATGCCACTCTCCATGCTTGGCAGTACCGGGAGGGATGACAGTTAATTTTGTAAAACTGCAAATGTCCTTGCTAGTCTCTCTGTGACTACACACACCATCCAGAACACGTCTCCCCCCACCCTTCCTCTGTCCTCCCACACACACCTCCCCCACCTCACAGCCTCCCTGTTTTCAAGCAGTCACCGGACCCTGGGATTTTCCGAAGCCCCTCACCACCCACCGGCCTTCAGAGCGGTCTGTAAGGCTATCTGTTGAGCAAAGTGCCCTCTCTGAGAGCACAGTGTTTCTTCTGCCTACAGCAGGATACAGATAGGGACAGAGACTCCAGCCATCCCCGGGAACCCAGTGTCACAAAGAGCTCCTCTGATCCTGCTGGCATCTGGGCTTCCCCTCATTAGCACATTAAAGCTGCTCTGTCCCTTCCCTCTGAGCCTCTCTGTCTGTCCCACTGCCGGCCTCTATGGAGCCTTTTAGGCCCACGCTCGTTTTGAAACCTCCCAGGTTCAAGAGGCACTAACCCCTTCCCGAAGCCTGTCAAACTTCTTTACACACCACAGGCACCCTGGAAGCGCTATCACCCGGACAGGCGCACCCAGAGAGCCGGACAGACAGCTTCTGCCAAATTAGCCTTCCCAAGAAGAGGCTTTCTTGAAACAAACCCCCCCCAAAAAATTAATTATATCTAGCTTTCAACAAATGGAATACACTGAAGTAAAGACTTGTGCTTTGTTCACAGATGGGTGGCTTCCCCTTCAGATTCTGACTGACAAGCCTCAGGAGGAAAACCAGCCGGCCAGCGCTCTGGCTGCGCCCACGTCCTCCGCACGCTGAGGGAACCGGTCAGCATCTATCACGGGCCTGAAGACCCTGCTCGCCTTTGAATGTTGTGACCAGGATAACATCTGCATGGGGCTTGGCGGCTTTCCACACCCGCACCCAGACGTTATTTCATTTAAAAATTCCCAAAACGCAATGGGAAATGAAGGGCTAGGATTATTTTTAACTAGTTTACAAATGAGAAAAATGAGGCCCAAAACTTAAGTCAGTTGCCTGAGACAGAACGTATCAATCACATTCTGAAGGGGACACCATCACGCCAACGGCCCAGACACAAAATTTCCGAGTGCCTTTTAATTCCCTCTTCAGTCTCTCACACCCTATTCCCAAATGGAATCAGGACCCAAATCCTACAGAACTCCCCCAAATATGCCCCGTACTAATATCCTGACTTCTTCGTAGCTGAATTCACAGATGGTTCTTGCTTGCCATGTCACTTGGGCCTAGATCTGTTTCCGAGTTACCCTTATCCAGGGCAGACTTCTTTCTGCCCATGACACCCCCCCCAACCTCATCCCCACCACAAATGTCAAATAAACACACAGCACTGTCCCTCAATCCTACTATACGTCTTTCGTATATTTCCTTTCTGACTCTCCAAAATGACTGTTACCCACTTCCCTCTGCACTGATGTCCTACCCCCCTCCCCAGCATCTAGCTCCTTCATTCTCGTGATCTCCTTGCCTCAGAGCTCCCAGAGAAAAAGAAGCCACCAGCCAGGAGTGGACCTTTATTCCCATCACCAAATCTACCAAATCACCTTCATGTAATGCCCACAGGTGCGGCTCCCCTCCAGTACCATGGAGAGTGTCCGCATACCTCTCCAAGGCCAACGCTTCCCCTCCCTTGGGTCCTACCATCTAGCCTTCTAAGGCTTTCCCTCCTTCCGTTATCCCATTCCTTCCCGCGTATGCAATTTCCCCCTTACCACTGTATCATCCCCGTCAGCACACAGACCTTTTGTGTTATCTCCTCTATTAAGAGGCTCTCCCATTGCCCCTCATTAGGGCAAAACTTCTCCAAAGTTATGTTTTGAAGTCCCCCCTTACTTTCCCTCCCCAGTCATTCCATCCAGGCTTCCATGCACCACCACTCTGAATCTGTGCCTTTCATGGCCCCCAAGGTTCCCACACTGCTGAGCCGCTGCCCATTTTTCTGTCCTTCCCTTGATGACTTCAGCACAGTACACCACTTATTTCCTCCCTCCTTCCTTCCCCTAGGCTTCTGAACACTGCACTCTCCTGTTTTCTCTCCTACTTCAGACCCCTCCTTCTCCAGCTCCTTAGCTGGGTCCTCCTCCTCTGATTCAGAGGTGGATGTGCTGCCCAGGTTGACCATGGGACCCCTCTTGTCCTCTATCTACACTTTGTCTCTCCAGATGACCTCACCCAGGACCACCCCTGTGACTCCCAAATGCAAATCCCCAGCCCCTGAGTTCTCCCCAGAATCCCAGACTCCAGCAGTCACGGGACATTTCCACTAGACGTTTCTAACTGAACGTGCCAGAAGTAAATTCCTGACTTTCTCCCCACAAATATGTTACTCTCCCTGTCTTTCCCATCTTAGACAATGGCACCTTCACTCGCCCGATTTCTCAAGTCCCCCAAAGTGGAATTTGCTTTATTCTTTTCCCTCAGCGGCCTCATCAAATCACTCACCTAGTCCCATGGACTCCATCTCCAAATACAGATCACTCCAAAACACGACTGTTTCTCTCTACCCCCATTGGTACCCTCCGGGCCAAGCCTCCAACATCTCTTTCCTCCAGTAACCACTTACCCCTCCTGCAATCCATTCTCCAACAGCAGCTAGAATGGTCTTTTCAAAACATTAACCAGATTACTCCTTTGCTGAATACCTTCCAGTTGCTCCCCATCCCACTAAGAATAAAACCCAAGCTCATCTCCTGGCCTCTGAGACCCTGAAAGATCGTATGCCTCCATCCCCTATGAGCTCTTTCCCTCCCCTGCTCACTTTTGTCTTGCACTGCAGTCTCCCTCTCTTTCAGTACATTATGCCTGCTTGTCTCATCTTAGCATCTCTGCCTGGAGTGACCTTCAAGTAGCTAGTTCCTTCTGGCCATTCCAATCTTAGCTTCAATGTCACCAGAGAGAGAGGGGTCTCTTTTGGCCCCTCAAATTAAAGCACCACCCACTGCCTCTCTGTTGCCTCACCCCACTTTCTCTGGGGAGTATATAGCACAATTGGATATCTTTGTTAGTGTTTGTTCATTGCCTGCCCCAACTCCAATGCCATCACCGTGACACTGAAGGTCTTTTATGTCTTGCTCCCTGCAGGATCCCCAAGATCCAGATGAGGCCTCTTACCTGGCACAGTAATTATCTGCTGAATGGCTGAATAGCTCCTAGTCTGTGCTCCTCAGAGCTTGAAGTGAAGCCATACCAGTGGCCTGGCACTCATGTCAGCTGCCATGTAATCTTGACCCTCCTTTCTCTCACTCAGACCTAGAACGTGCTTTCACTTCATGATCCCTGAAAGGTACATCTCCTCCTATAACCCATTCCACAGAACTGGGATGTTGTGCGGTACCACTCCTCACTTCTAAAAGTTACCCTGCCTAGCGTTTAAGGTGGGAGTCTCAACCCAGGCTGTTGGGTTGAGTCCTTGGTACTTAACTGTAGCTGTCATCAGACCTAACCTGCTGCCCCCACAGCACCAGCTGGGATATTTTCAAAGCCATGTCTAGCACCAGTCTAATGCTACTACTATGAGGAACCCCTACTCTGTGATTAGATGCACTTCCAGGCTCACCGTTGAATCCAGACTCGCTGTTGCTCCCTCTTGGATATTGGGCTGGGACCAGTGCATGCCTCTCGAACTATCTACTGTAAGCTATCAGTTGTTTCTTTCAATTCATTGCAGGCAATACTTTTGTGAAATGCAATTTTAAAAACCAGCTACTAGAAAAATGAAATGGCAAAAACAAAAAACTTAGCAAAATACATGACCCCACTTTTAATATTAGAAGGAAAGACATAAAAGTTCTTCCAGATATCTATAGATATTTCTAAGTGCTTATTCTCGATTTCTGTTCATGTCACATTCTGGTTGCATGGTTTCTGAATCAGCACAGGTCCTGGAACCACACTGATTGGCTAGCTGCTGTCCTCCCGGCTATCTGTCTAGCTCACGCCATACCCTGTGTCTCTTCTGCCCTGGTGAGCAGATCCCTTTCTTGAGACAACTTTTAAATAACCTTTCATAAAATAAGTATTAAACACCCACAATGTGGCAGGCACTGTTGGGTACTTTCTCCAAAATCTAATCCTCCTCTTCCTGATCTTGGTCCTGATTCTGTCCAAATCACAGCACTTCCCTCTCCCCGCCCCTGGCCCATTTAGACTCCTTTCTCCACTCTCCTAAATGGCTATGGTGGTCCCTAACTTGTCCCCCACACCCCGGTCCCTCTCCTCTCTATCTGTCCTACAGACTGTATTCAGCATACCATGTTTAGGCACATCTCTGATCATGTCCTTTCTCTACTCAATAATCTGCAATAGTAATAACCCACAGAGTGAAGTCTAACTCCTTATCGGAGCACCTAAGGGTGCCCATTGTCTGACTCCATCCTACGATTCTAACCTTACTCCACTCTACTGCCTTTTTTACCTCCACATAATACTGTCAAACTGGACACTTCCTCCTCTTCCTTACTACCTCTTACCCCATATTTGGCTACCATCCCCCTTCTTACACATGTTCCTTCCCTACCCCAAGCCATCTGCCATGGATTGAAAACTTATGTTCCCAAAAGTTCATGAGTTGAAGCCCAAATTCCCAATGTGATGGTATTTGGAGGTGGGACCTTCAGAAGGTAGTTAGATTTCGATGAGGTCACAAGGAGGGAGTCCCCATGATGCAATTAGTACCCTTGTAAGAAGAGACAGGAGAGAGATCGCTCTCTTGCTCTATAAATTGAAGATATGAGAAGATGGCTGACTGCAAGTCAAGAAGGCCCCCACCAGACCCTCACTCTGAGGGCACTCTGATCTCAGACTGCCCAGTCTCCAGAACTGTGAGAAATAAATGTCTGTTGTTTAAACCACCTAGTCTATGGTATCTTGTTATAGCCGTCCTCGCTAAGATATTCTCTCTCAATGTCAAGGGAAAATGCCATCCCTGAACCTTCCTGCCCTGTCTCCCATCTAGTATGGGCTCTCCGTCCTCTGTAGTCTTATAAAAGCACTAAGTTGTATGACCACAAAAATTGGTTTCTCTATCTATAAAAGGATGATAATATTACCATTTTTGTTATTATAAGAATAACATGTGATATAAATTTTATAATACAAAATGTATACTTTATCATGTAAAATTTAAGAAGTTGATCCACTGTCTAAATGCTAAGTTTAATTCAAACACTCTCATTAGGTTGTATCAAATTATTTAATAAAGCATGCAGTCCTTCCACCAACTCATCCTCATGCTGTTGTCTTATTTTAAATCTTTCTTACCTGCAACACATGACCATGTGTTCAAGGTCCCTTAAAGCTGTATATGCACTTGTCAGAATGTTCATATTGTCAGGAAACTCTATTTTCTTTTTTTGTTTGCTTGTTTTTAGGAAGCTCTATTTTCTTGATTTACATGGCACTGACCTTTGATAGGCTCACCTGGCAATGGCAGGATGGGATTCAAATCTATTCTCCTTTTTCTCCTAACATTCTGAAGGTAGATAAACATTAATGGCTAGTCCTCTTTTTTTTTATTTTTGTTAAGTCCTAGGTGAAACAAATTGTATTGTATTCATCAAGAAAGATCTACCTCTGGACTCTGTGTACACTTCAAGTAATTTTATTATGGTTTCAGTCTTCCTTTTGAGTAGTTTGCCTACAGGTGAAACAGCTAAATTATGGGGCTTTTTTGTACACCTCTGTTAGATCAACTTGAAAATCTAATCATTTTTGAGAGGTGATGTATCTTACTGTTATTTCTACTTTGCTTAAATTGTCCCCTTGATAAATTATATTGAAAGGGTATTAACAGTTAGAAACTCTACCAATGGCACCCAAGAGTCCTCTTCAGCCCAAACCTGTCAGGTTTACTACTATGATCCTGCAGTGCCCAACACATAAGGAAGAACTAAATAAATATTCATTGAACGAATGAATGAACGAATGAATGAATCAATGAATGAGAAACCAGTAAAGTATTTGTCTTGTACAATGGATCAGTACTTTTGCTATCTCAAAGTCAGGAATGATTAGGAATTACAGCCCTGTAGCCCTAAATCTGGACATGATTAGATTGATTTGGTTTTTAAAATCCTTTAAGTGTTTACTCAGTTGTAGCAGATTTGCCCAATTAATTTTTAAAATGGCAAGAATTGGTGGTACATAATATCAGAATTTGCAAAATGATATTTAAGGTATTTTTTTAACCATCACAGAGTCACATACATAAATTTTCTTCAGACAGGGGCACTTCGGTGGCTCAGTCAGTTAAGCAGTTAAGCATCTACCTCCGGCTCAGGTCATGATCCCAGGGCCCTGGAATGGAGCCCTGGGATGGGCCCTGGGGGAAGCCTCTCCCCCTCTTTTTTTTTACACCCTCTACTGCTGCCCCTTCATGTCTCTGGGGAATCAGAGCCCAGCCTCCAACCCCAAGGTGATGACCCCCCCCAGCCAGGCTTGGCCCCACGGTGGGCTGAGAAACAGCCTTTCCCCCAGAGCCTGCTCTGACGTAGGCCTACAGGGTCAGGGTTTTCTGCCTGGCTAGGCTGTGGTTGCTCGACCAGGTGGGGGCTCAGTCAGCTAGGTCCCTACCCACCTCACCCCAGCCGTCCGCAGGGACTAAGGACTGCTCAGGGGCAACCAGAGGTCAAGAAGTCCAGCTCCAACTCCTTCATTCTTCTCCCCGGGCCCTCTCCCTCTGCTTCTCCCCCTGACTCGTGCACGTACACTCACTCCCTCTCTCTCTCTGCACTCTCTCTCTCTCAAATAAATAAACAAATCTTTAAAAAAATTTTCTTCAGAGAAAGTTTGAAATTTAAATACAACAGAAAATATTTAAAAATTTTTAATAGGGCGCCTGGGTGGCTCAGTTGGTTAAGCGACTGCCTTCAGCTCAGGTCATGATCCTGGAGTCCCGGGATCGAGTCCCGCATCAGGCTCCCTGCTCAGCGGGGAGTCTGCTTCTCCCTCTGACCTTCCCCCCTCTTGTGCTCTCTCTGTCTCAAATAAATAAATAAAATCTTTAAAAAAATTAAATAAATAAAAATTTTTAATAATAGTATTCTTAAACAAATTACATTCATTGCCACTGACTGAAGCATGACATTTTTCTAAGAAAACACTTTCTAAGACATATTTATTTTTACTGTTTTCTTTGGCATTTCTTATGAAATTTCTTCTTAACTATTGTGAATTCGAATAGTCCCTGTATAAGGTTAAAATGATAGAATGAGAAGTTTAATATGGATTGCATACCAAACACCTTATTTATATGCCTCTAGTATCTAGACATTGGGAGGCATACAATTAGACATTATTCATAAAAATTAAGGTTACAGATTATAATGATTCACTCTCAGTAGCAGAACATGTGCCATGTTACCCAGTTAGATTTTGAGGTCCTTCAGGCCAAGAATAATGTTTTGCCATGTTAGGGCTCAGCACGCAGTAAGTGATTAAGAACAAATAAATGTAGAAACCATCAACCGGGTATAAAAGCAACCAATGAAATGGGATAAAATATTTGTAAACCATATATCTAATAAGGGGTTAATATCCAGAATATATAAAGAACTCCTACAACTCAACAACTAAAAAACCCCAAACGATCCAATTTAAAAATGAGCAAAGGTCTTAAATAGACATTTCTACAAAGACATACGAATGGCCAAAAAGCTTATGAAAAGCTGCTCAATATCACTAATCATTAGGGAAACGCAAATCAAAACCACAATGAGAAGTCACTTCACACCCCTTAGGATGGCCACTATAAACACACACACATACACACACACACACACACACACACACACACACAAAGTAACAAGTGCTGGCAAGGATGTGGAGAAATTGGAACTCTTATACACTGTGAGTGAGAATGTAAAATGGTGCCACTGCTATGAAAAACTCCAAAAAAATAAAAGTAGAATCACCATATGATCCAGCAATCCCACTTCTGGGTACATATCCCAAAAAATTGAAAATAGGATCTTGAAGACGTATTTTCACATTCATGTTCATTACAGCTTTATTCACAATTGTCAAGGGATGGAAGCAAGCTAAATGTCCATCAACAGATAAATGGATAAAGAAAATGTGGTATATAGATACAGTGGAATATTATTCAGCCTTAAAAAGTTGGGAAATCCTCTCAGATGGTACAACGTGGATGAACCTTGAGAACATTACGCTAAGTGAATTAAACCAGTCATAAAAAGACAAATACTACAAGATTCCATTTATACGAGGTATCCAGAAGAGTCAAACTCTTAGAAACAAAAAGTAGAATGGTGGTTGCCAGGGTCAGTGTGGAAGGGAAAAGGGGGAGTTGTTTAATGGATTCAGTTTCAGTTTTGCAAGACGATAAAATTCTAGACATCTGTTGCATGACAATGTGCATACAAATAACACTACTGTACTATACACTTAAGATGGTAAATTTTATGTCATGTGGTTTGGTCATTAAAAACAAGAACAAATGTGGGGCACCTGGGTGACTCAGTCATTAAATGTCTGCCTTCAGCTCAGGTCATGATCCCAGGGTCCTGGGATCAAGTCCCGCATCGGGCTCTCTGCTTGGTGGGAAGCCGGCTTCTCCCTCTCCCACTCCCCCTGCTTGTGTTCCCTCTCTCACTGTCTCTCACTCTCTGTCAAAAAATAAATAAAATCTTAAAAAAAAACAAGAATAAATGAATGTATACTTGTATATGATCATGCCACAGTCAAGGAATACGCCAAATATTTGTGAGGTATTTTTCCATGTGGCCATTGGAGTTTAACTTCCTAAGCATACTCTTTTTAGAAACATAATCAAGAATTAATGTGTTTGAAAAATGTACAGTGAATGCTCATTGACCTGAATGCAAATGAATGAGAAAGCTAAACTTTAAACCTGGTGGTGGTATTTTCACATTCTGCATTCTACTTTTATGAGGTATGGGAATTAAATAATAAATCAGCTCTTGCATTAGGAAACTTTAGATATGGGCAGCCAACTCAATTTCCTATATCATCTACATCTACAGCAGTGTACAGTAAAAATAGACTTCTATTATGATGGCCCTGGACTCTGAAGGATCTTGAGATGGTGAAAGCTCAAAGGAAAATTACACAAAGATGCATCCATTTTCTTACACATTAATTACTTGGAAATACATTATCTCTATCCCAAGTAAACCAAATATCCCTTTAATATAAATGTTCATTTCTCCAAGCCCTCTGTATAAAAAATAAGTATACAGGATGATCTTTTATTTTCATAATTTTGTCCTTCAGTTAAAAATAAATGCATCCTTCAACATCCTTTGTTTACTACTGATCTTAGAAATGTCTGCTTTTAATCACACCACCCGGTTCAATTTGGAATACTGCGTATCAATTATCCCCATTACTAGTTGGTCTTCCCTTTCATTTTGACATCTGTTAGAAGAAGCAGCTTGAGGAAGAGCTTCACTATCAATTTTTCAAAAGAGCCTTCTGACTTGATAAAAAAGGATCATCTAAATTATATGTCTTCATCAACTGTACCTAATACTTTGTTCAAGCATAATCCTGTTCCTTGGCAGCCATTCTTTTAGTTCACCATGTTCGGTCCACCTTATTTAATGATTCATAAATGCTATATACACATATTGTCTTATACAGTAACTTCCCATGTGGACTTTGATCTTATTTAGGCTTGCTACCAATGCTCTTATGTATCCTCCTTAATGTCTCTTGGTTTTCAAATCAAAAATTTTTCAGAAATTTTAAAATTAATAAAATGAATCAAAATATAAGTTGGAATTCAGTTCCAAATCAAATGAATGGATGACCCAGCGTCACACTAGTGGATCCTTTCTAACGATTAAATATCCCCACTAGGGGCGCCTGGGTGGCTCAGTTGGTTAGGCGACTGCCTTCTGCTCAGGTCATGATCCCGGAGTGCCAGGATCGAGTCCTGCATCAGGCTCCCTGCTCAGCAGGGAGTCTGCTTCTCCCTCTGACGGACCCCCTCATGTGCTCTCACTCTCGCTCTCTCTCAAATAAATAAATAAATAAAATCTTTAAAATAAAAAATAAATAAAAATAAATAAATATCCCCACTGTAAGCCTAAAAAGGCAGAAACCTCATTATAACTTGAGACAACCCAATGAATCTCTTGTTGGGAAGAAAGTGGGTCAAAACTAGAAATTCACAGTTATTTTTGTTAAGATCTGATAATAATATTCAACTTGGAAAAGATAAGTAAAACCGCAAAACACAAAACAAGCTATTACTCATTTTTCACAAATATTTCATTACATAATCATTTTAGAGGAGCAAATCTTCGGATACTATACAGACCAGTATCTACTCCTCTATCTTCCTAAGAAATCTACCAGTATTCAGCAGTTTTTGTGAAAAGGTCATCAACCATTGCCCTTGAAGTGTTTTCTTTTTTGTCATATCCTGCTTGCCTGTGACAGGGTAATAAATACTACTCCACGCTAAGAAATAAATGAGGAAGAGTTTGCTATATTTTTTTCCATGCTTGAACCAATACATTATTCTAAATCTTTGGGAATTAAAGGAGTAATTATCTCAGCATTAGAATCATCTTGGATTTCTTGCATCCCACTGCCAAAACAAATTTGAATACCACAGGGAGAAGAATGTGACACATCCCCTTAACTGGTTTCAAAAATTACCTAGCACCTCCTCTTTCACCAAAATCTTGGATACTATTAGATTCTAATCTCATTGCTTTACAGAAAGTGAGTAATCAGTGAGATGCCCCAACTGTCGTGTACAAAATGCGGGACTCCAACTCTACAAGCCTGTAAAGAAAGGGGAAAGGATGAGCAGCTGTACTGAGGAAAGTAAAATGAGGCAGGACAATGTCAGGCAGATTTCATTGAGGTAACATTACACTTTCATTCTATGCTTCTTGAGAGCAAGTAACTTTAATTAATTATTAACCAGTACTTTTCTTTTTACCTATCCCTGGGTAGATATAGATAGCATATGTGTTTGCATTTCTTCCTCTGGGTCGGCAGGTAGCTATTGTTATAGACTTTCACCAGTGGCAGGCAAATCACGGGGCTCACATTGCTCAGAGTCTAACACTCCCCATCTCACTGCACCATCCTCAGTCTGTCAGCACTGCCTCTTTGGCCCAATGGATGCTAAGAGCTAACTAACAGTGGTGCAATGTCCCATTCTGTCACTGAAGAGACTACTGGTCAGCTCACAGCAATAGAATGCTGCCAACCATAAATCTGCATGCCAAAAATGGGAGGGATATTTTTTTATATTGGCTCTAAACTTCCAGATTTGCAACCTCACTTTCTGCTAACAACTAAGTTGCTGCATGCCAGAAGCAGATGAAAAAAAAGCAATTGAAACTCAGAGGACAGTAAGTTGATAGAGCAATGCAGGTGAAGGATACAGAAGTATTAAGGAAAAAGAAAGAGTAAAGAAGAAGAAAAAGAAGGGGGAAAATGATTTTAAGCTTTGAGAAAATAAACAAAGATGCTTCTGATTTGGCCCCAGTGGGCCAGCCTGATAGCCATTACTGACTGATCTACCTCCTTGGAGGATTCAAATTAGAGGGGAGCCACACCTAAGTGCTGGCACAAGATCTCTAAAATTCCACTTTCCTCCTGCCTTGTTGCTTGTAGAGTCCAGCCACTCAACACCCGCTACCAATGCCCTCCATGTTGACATAATCACAGTGCAGACGCCAAGCTCATCAACATGCTGATGCAATTATTCCATCGAGATTTTTATATTTAATCTGATTTTTTTAAGTCTCCATACCAAAGATGCTCCTTCTCAAAAGAAATATTTTCTTCTTGTCCCTTTAAGAATACAGAAAGACCATTAACAATACAAAATATTATATTGGAAATTCTGAAGAATTTTAAAAGACAATTAAATGTTTTAGTTGAAGTAGAAAGGCTATAACCCTAGGTAGGTTCCCACTCACAGATGGGCCTGAGATGACATGTCATTGACCCAATCTTTCAGTCTAAGTTCTTCCTCTATAAATTAGGAATAGTACAACTAAGGTCACACAGATCATTGAAGGCTTAGTAAAACACAAGGTTCTGCTCATGACGTACTACAACTTCATTTGCTTATGATGCTCCCACAGACCCACCTCAGACAACAAAAATCCACTGAAGAAATGAGTTCATGTAGAACTCTATTTTCCCCCCCGTTTTTTTTTTTTTTTTTTTTTTTTTTTTTTTAGTATTTTATTTATTCATTTGAGAGAGAGAATGAGCTAGAGCATGAGAGCGGGAGAGGGTCGGAGGGAGAAGCAGACTCCCCGCTGAGCAGGGACCCAGGGACCCCCCCCCCACGCGGGACTCGATCCCGGGACTCCAGGATCATGACCTGAGCCGAAGGCAGCCGCTCAACCAACTGAGCCACCCAGGCGCCCTCGCCCAAGTGTTTTCTTTAGTATTATCTCATGACAAGAGCGGTAAGGCAAGTATTATGAGACACATTTTACAAATGCAGAAACCGAGTCCCAGGGAGATGTGCAGACCTGCCCCAAGCCACGCAGCTAGTTACTGGCTGAGAAATGATAACAACCAAGTCTCCTCAGTGATCTTTTTATTCCAAACTCTAAGATTCATTAAATATCAAGAAATAACCTGCACAGAATCAATAACAACTTGTAATCAAGCAAAGATAAATGAACGATTGCACCAGGCTTTTTTCCAGTTTGATGAGAGATATTAATATTTAACATACTCTGCTTAAAAATTTAAACATCCAATGCCAGGATATTTACAATTCAAAAAGCCACAGGTGTTCATGAACAATAGGAAACCTCTATAATATGTTCGAAGCCAACATCCTCTTGATTCATTCTGGTCACTGTCTTTTAAATGTAAGCTTTTGTAAGGTGTTATCCTAAGCTACAACTCGAAGGAAAGCAGAGGCTTGACTTTCTATTACCAACTCATGTCTCACTCAGCGTGAATTTCTTCTTGTTTGCTAATAAATAGAAACATACTGAAGTACCCACAAGTAAGCTAATAAACACGTTAAGTCTTCGCAAGGGACTCCAATGGTTTGGGATTTGTTATACCTGAATTAAACCATACTCCATCTTCCAAGCTATTTCTGTACATATTTTGTGCTCCCACTACAGCTTTAAGCCCCATAGAGTTCTGTGTGAATTCCCCATAGCTCAATGCGGAGTCTCGGCCGCCCAAAACAGTGCCACACAGAAACCTGTACGAACAGAGCCACCTTAAGAGTTACCCACACAGACGCATCAAAAAAAAGCACACACGCACTCAAATAAAAACACACAAAACCAATTCTCTGATTTTTTTTTAAGTGTCAGCTCTTCAACCATTCCAGGTTACTTAAGTAGAAAAAAGTCCCTTTCACATAACAGTTGAGTCAGGGGCACCAGGGGCCCCATCTTCACGTCAACCCGGGTTCTCAACCGAAAACGCCTCGTCCTTGATCCATTCACTGCGCAGATTCCAGCACTGGAGGCGCCGGCGATCTGCGCTCTGCGCTCGCCTCCTATGGCTTTAGCCAGCTTTGGAATAACCGGGCCCCTCCTGCTCACACCCTTCTCACAACATTTTTGCACTTTGCGTGGGTCTGATCCAGGCCTCCAGCCTCCCGTTCCCTGGTCCCAGCTTGGAGGAGTCTGAGCGGCAACTGGGGCGTCAGACAGGAGAAGTGGGTCCCCGCCTGCCCGCTCAGGCTGTCGCCACGACTCCATCCCCCGGCGTGGAGGTTGGAGACATCCGGCCGGGGCGGGCGACAGTGCGAGGCCGGCGACTTCCTCGCCATCCCCGCAGCTCGGCGTCTTCCCGCCTCCGCCCGGACCACCCTCGGGTCCCCCCGTCCCCGGGGCGCAAAGCTGGGGTCCGAGTGGGTAAGGGGAGTGAGGCAACACGCGTGTGCGAGGGTGTGAGTGCCGACACACAACAGCCGGGCAGCAAACCCCGCCTCTCCCCGAACTCCCGCCTCGGACCAGCCAGCAGCCCGGGCGCCCCAGGGCTCCCCGCTCTGGGACAAAGCTGCCACGGCCTCCCCGCAAGCGCGGGGCGCGTCGTCGCCGGGTGTCCTCAGTCTCCCTCGGCCGCGACTCCGTCCCAGGGGGCCTCCGGGCCGCCGGGGGTCCGGGGAAGACCCGGGGCCCGGCTCCCGCAGCCCTCACCCCGCGCCCCCGCCGCCGCTCACCTGTTCAGCACTTTGCGGATCCTCTGGCGTACGCCAGCCCGGGAGGAGGCGGACAGGCTGCCGCCGCCGCCGCTGCCCTCGGCCGGCAGGTTCTCGATGGTGGTCACCACATGGTTCGGCGGGGCCGGCGGTGGCGGCTGCAGCTGCTGCTGCGGCGGCTCAGGGGGGATCATCGCGGCGGAGGCGGCGGCGCGGCGGCGATCAGAACGCAGCCGGGCGCATCGTGCGCCGGCTCGGGGCCCGGGAACGCGCAGAGGACCCGGCCGGGCGGCCGCGGCCCGGGGAGGCGGTGCTGCCTGCGAAGCGGCGAGGCGGGGAGGTACCCGCGGCTACGGCCGCCGCCGCCGCCCAGCCCGCCACTCACTCCTCTCCCGTCCCGGTGCGCGCCCCCTCTCTCCGCCGCCGCCGTCTCCCGCCCCGACTCTTCCCGAGCCGTGTCCCCAAGTCCTGGCACACCCCGCGAAGTGGCCGGGAAGGGGGTCGCGCACGGCCGCCGAGCTGCCCGTCGGCTCAGTAGACCCCCACGGAGAGAGGGGATGGGGCTCCGGGCTTTGCCTTCTCTCCCGGCGCCCGGGTCTTCTCCGGCGAGCGGCGCAGTTGTGCTGGCGCCGCCTCAGCCTGTCCCCCGCTCGCTCGGAAAGCTGCCGTCTGTGTCTCACGGAGTGAGAGACCGAAGTGAACCCGGAGAGCCGGGCGGGGGCGCCGCGGCGGCGGCGGCGGCGGCGAAGGGGGGCCAGGGCGGGGACACGCGCTCTCCGTCTTCGCCAGAGGGCGCTCCCGAGGCGCCTCATTGCCCCGACCCTCTTTCCCGGTCCACCGGAGGCCCTACCTAGCTCGGGATTGCGATGATTGTTTTGTTTTGTTTTGTTTTGTTTTGTTTTGTTTATTGTTCTCGTGAGGCTGGGGGTAGACCCTTCCTCTCTAGTTGGAGGGGACTCCGCGCTCCTGCCGCGACACCGCGGAACCTTAGCACCTCCTTCCCGGGACAGCGCCAGGACGCGAAGACAAGACTCTGGCCCCAAATTAAAAACCCAAACTCCAGTATCCTATGACCCCAACACTCACCATAATGGGCCTGGAGGAAATTGGAGGAGAAACAACTTCGCACAAAGAATTCATTCTGGAAACTGGAAAAAGCCATGTCAGACCAACTGAACGTCTCCGTTTTGTAGCGCTGTGAAGGAAACGTAGGCGGATTCGACTTCCAATTGTGCCTCTAAAACTTATTAGCAGAGATTCCCTAAGCAATTTATGTACCTACATTCTGAGACACATTCTCCTTTGTGCAACGGAGGCTACGCGTGTCTTTCTCCCTGTGGTGTTGTAAGAGTTAAATGAGGCAAACCACCCAGCAGGGGGCTCTGACGGCTCCTTCACCGGGGCTCTGACCAGAAGATCTCCGCTCCCAAAAGGGAAAGCCCCTGAGAATCTGGCACAGAAACCTTAGACCTAAACGAGACCGTATTTCTCCCAAAGGAAGACTGATTTCCTGTGCCAGGCATCTCTTACACCGATTGCTCCAGATTCCATTTAATAACTGACTCTTAAGAGAGTTATATTTTTCACATTTTCCTTTATCTAGATTGCCTGGATAGGGATCCTATTATGACAAATGACAGGCGTTTGGAAAATTTTTCCATTTTAGTGCAGCGTGTGGAATTATTTGCCCTGAATATGGTTAAAAGGTAAGTATGGTTACAGAAAGGCATGCTAATACCACCCCTGAATCCAAATGCACAGATAAAAAATCCTGGTGATTTGCCAAGGAGAATGGGGTTGGGGAAAAAAATAACATTCGAGGAAGGAATGGACTATGTCTGATTAACCAAAGGGAGAGGGGAGGATGAAAAGATGAGATTCATTGTTTCGTTAAGAAGTTGCCATCCCTTTAACAATATTGGGAGCCCCCCTTTTTTTAATTATCAAACATTTGAGGAAAGCAGCTGTCCAAAAAAACTCTCCAATCTATAATTCAATTTACGTAAAACCCGGTTACTACCTGAAATATCCCTGAGGTCTTTTTTTTCTACAAAACTTAACCCAAATCAGAGCATTTTCCCTTTTGTAATTAACATGCTGCCTGCCCTGTTCTTTCTCAAGAACCCTTCAGTCTCAGATTTTTCCACCTCGGTTTTGTACCAGACCCTCTGAAGAATTGTTGCAAATGGGATCAAAGCTTGTAACCTCATGGGCAGTAAGATTCTAATAGTTCACAATGAGTTTGCCCTTGGGGGACCAAATGTAGGAGATATTAATAAAATGCACTTCATCTCAACCTGGCAGCAAATCATGGTAGGAATCTCTCTATTAAAACAACGTTTGTGGTCATTTCGTGTGTCTGCCTTGAATGACCGGTTGCTTCACTGCCCTCTTCCTTCACATTTGGCTTGCTTCCTTTTGAATGTTTTTGGCACATCACAACTCAGTGCTGTGTCTGCACTTTGCTGTCTGCATTTGTGTCTGGTCATTTCTCTGGATGGACTGTTGAACCCAAATTATCTAACTCTCCACTGAGTCAGGAAGGAAGAAAGCCAGGATGGGAGAGAAACAAGATGAGAGATGTAAAATTTCAATCCTGCTGTTAAGAAAAGACCCAATGCGGTTGCAAGCCTTACATTTTCATTCTTCTTTCTTGTAAAGGGATTACAGCCTCAGGTCTGTTCTTACCCTCCAATTCTGTGTTTCATGCTTGTCTCCTAAAAAATAGCGAAATAGCATTCAAGAGGTAAGGAAACAGGTGTTAAAAGTACACATGTCAAAGTGGTGGTCTGACATGGAATTAAACAAGAGATACGGGGAAGGCCCATTTCCCTTTTCCCTGCTGCCTCCTTGGCCTCAAAACCCATCTTCCATGAGCTCAGAACAAAAGGTAAGGGGATGAAGACAATAGGCTGTGGATCTGTATGTAGTTTTTGAACTGAGGTATGTGGATTCCAGGATCACACTCACTGTTCAGTTCACCCCTCTTTGACCAGGTGTGCTTATTGCAAAATTTCCATTCCACTCTTACTATTACATTGTCTGATTTTCCCTTAACCCAGTGCTAGCTCTGTTGGATTCCTTTAGGAAGCAGAAGTTGACTGTCAGCTACACCCTTTTTAATGGTGCTCATTTTGAAGACCGTTCCACTCAGGGAAGAGTAGGGTTTGGCCTGTGTTTCAGTCCTCGGAGTCACCAGGCATTTTGACTCATCTGTTTTGCATAGACTGCACCTACGTGTTGTATTGGATAAAAGCTTCACAGTCATGCTCCAGAAGTGACTGATGATTCTCTCCAAATTGCTGAGCAGTCGCCCGGAATTGCTTGTGTTACTTCAAATGCCCAGTGGCCCATCTGCTCTCCCCATGCCATTCTCTTACTCTTTTTCTTTCTCTCCTAAGTCTTGTTGAATCTACTCAAAACACACTACCAAACACAAAGCATCTAGAATGATAGAGCATCCGAGTTTTGATTCACATGATTGAATTCACACAGGAGAGAAGAAAAGCAAAGCTGGTGGGAAACTGACAGAGACGGGAAAGGGGCAGAATGGGTAGGTCTCTACAGTTGTATCCAAGCAATGGATAAAATAATTGGAAAGTTAAATTGGCAGAACCTCATCATTAAAGACAGTCTGTAGTTGGTATTGGTGGATATGAAAAATACACACAGAGCAAGGAAACAGACAGTAGGCAACAGGTTTCAAAGACTGTTCACACATTTTACACCCCTCTTTTGTTTGTTTATGTAATTTTTTTTCTTTTGTGTTTTGGAAACATTATTTCTTTGGGAGAAACTCTGAATACTGTTCATAGGTTTAAAATTGACCTTTCCTGATAAGAAACCTGGAGCACTAGAGAAGATTAGTGTGATTAGTTGTGAATAAGGGCTAATTTTCCAGGGTCAGACTACATTATGATAGATTAAAAATGTCTAAGTATTATTTCCCAAGTGCTTCATTTCCAAAAGCATAGGATGGCATATCTCTGTCATGGTGACATGGTAAGTCCCTGACAACAGAAAGCTTGCCTTATTTAGTAAGGGCACTGATTCATTAGTACCAGTTTCCTCATGATTATTTTAATATCTTAAGATATTAGCCAAAAAATATGTGAATTTCTGTCTTAGTCCGTTTAGACTGCTATAACAAAATGCCATAGACTTAACAAACACTTATTTCTCAGTTCTGGGCAGTGCAAGGTCAAGGCACCAGCAGATTCGGTGTCTGGTGAGAGCCTTCTCTCTGGTTTGCAAATGGCCACCTTCCTCACATGGTGGAGAAAGATCATCTCTCTCATGTCTCTTATGAGTATTAGGGTACTAATACCATTTGTGAGGGCTTTGCCCTCATTACCTAATTATCTCCCAAAGACCCACCTCCAAATACTATCATATTGGGCATTAGGGTTTCAACATGTAAATTGGTGGAGGCTGGGGGTGGACACATTCATTTCATAGGAATGCCCCAGAAACACTATTTTTTTTGGCAGTATATATGATAATTTATTATTTTGATTTGTTGGAGTATTACTACACAAATTTATATACGGTTTTAAGAAAATATTATGGAGAAGTTTTTTTGCAACTTTTAATTCCACATAAAGAAGAGACAGAGCAATGACATCCCAACAATAATTTCTTTAGAAGTCTGGTGTAAAAAACCACAGAGAACATTCTTAACTGAAAATACATGAATTAGATTCTAAATGCATTCTCTATCATTTAAGACATGGAGAAAAAAGGAACAAAGAAAATTCTTAAGTTTACCATTTGCAAGAGGAGTTTATGTAATTTCAACAATCTCTTATCTAGGCATTTAACACATTATAAATTCAAAATTTGCGTGGGAATTAAGAGAAGAAATAGTATTCCTTAGAGGGAATACAAAGTTTATTCAAACATTTAAAATAATTTAAAACAACCAGTGACACAACACTCACTATTTTAAATACAGATATGAATTTTCTCTGAATAGGGCAGCAAAATCCTCATATAAACCTCATTTACCATTTTTACCTGATGGTATCAATAACCTCTCCTTCTAAACATTTTAATTCACAAAAATACTAATGCAAAAGCTTTAGTAAAATTGTAGTGAATTTATATACTGACTTGTCAGTGGAATTTATACACCGTCTTGTGTGGCATTTATATACGGACTTGTCAGTGACTAGCTGGGGAAAAAATTATGTTATTGTAGAATTCTACTATGTTATGGCTGAAATTGGAGCCAAAGAAATCTCAATTCCAAATCCTGCTCTATTGACTCGGCTTGGTTAGTTTTAATCAGTTCTCAGAACTTTCTGAGCATCAGTTTTCTAATCAATAAAAATGAGGATAATAATGCGTACTCTACAGGACACACACAGACTAGCAATAATGTATATAAAGAATCTGGCATAATAGGTATTTAAAAAAATAATTGATCTGAATTTTGATATGATGGAGTGGATGGCATTAGAATTAACTGTCCCCATGAATAATTCTAAAAGCTGTATTAAATATTAGATAGTAGCCAATGTAAGGCCATGATCCTTTAGAGAAAAGAAACATATAAGAAATGAAACACATTAGCCCATTAGATGAGCCCCATATTCATCTCAGCTTCACCCTGAGGGCATTTCCAAACCACAGTTCAGAGAAATAGTGCCCCATCAGAGAGTGGTAGTCTCACTGGATAGAGGGAGATCCCAGAGTTTAGAGTTGCAAAGACCACTGGGATTTGCTGGGGAGGATTCTAGAAAGGAGAAACCTAGGTGAAGGAGTCTAAAAATTCTGTGTGAAAATTGCACATAGAGCCAACACTTGAGAATCGCTCAGGAGGCCCAGCAAAGGAAGCTGGAGAGCTGGACAGAGATTTCAAAGAGAGCGCAGTTTTGTTGGGAGGGCAGAGGTTTGTACTTAAGCCCAGTGATTATAGAGAGTATTTGGTGAACTCCCAGGCTTTGGGTGGAGATTCACAAAAAGGTCACACCTAAGTATAAGGACCATGTCATAGCAATAAGAGAGCCCTAAGAGAGCCGAAACCAAACCTCAACATGACAGAGGTGATGATTGCCTTCCAGATTAAAATTTAATGTTCTGTTGAGAAAGATACCATCATCCAAAATCTCTATTGCCTATACTCACAACATCCAGCAAGTAGCCAAGAATTACTACAGATAAAAAAAAGCAGGGAAAAAGTTACTAATAATCTATAGCAGGGGTTAAAAATGTTCTCTGTAAAAGAGTAAGTAATAAATATTGTAGGCTTTGTAGGCTATACGGTCTCCGTTGCAACTACTTTGCTGTTGCAGTGTGAATGCAGACATTGACAATAGGTAAATGAATATGGCTGTGTTTCAATAAAACTTTATTTACTTGCCATTTGCAATGACGTGCATAGAACTAGAGGGTATTATGCTAAGTGAAATAAATCAGTCAGAGAAAGACAATCATCATATGATCTCACTCATATGTGGAATTTAAGAAACAAAACAGAGGATCATAGGAGAAGAGAGAAAAAAATAAAACAAGATGAAATCAGAGAGGGAGACACACCATAAGAGACTCATAATCATAGGAAACAATATTGGCTTAAGGATAGACACAGAAATCAGTGGAACAGAGAGTCCAGAAGTCCTTGTATTTATGGTCAATTGAGTGATTTGCCCAGAAAACTCACTGAGGAAAGTCTTTTGTATAAATGGTGCTGGGACAATTGGATATCCATATGCAATGGATGAACTTAGACTTTTGCCACACACGGTACACAAAAATTAACTCAAAGTGGATGACATTTTTTTTTTAAGATTTTATTTATTTATTTATTTATTTACGAGACAGAGAGCACTAGCTGCGGGAGGGGCAGAAGGAGAGAATCCTCAAGCAGACTCCCCACAGAGTGCAGAGCTGGAGGCAGGGCTCCATCTCGTGACACTGAGATCATGATATAAGCCAAAATCAAGAGTTGGGCACCCACCCTACTGTGCCAACTAGGTGCCCTGGAAGACATATTTAAATGTACGATCTAGGGGTGCCTGGGTGGCTCAGTCAGTTAAGTGTCTACCTTCAGCTCAGGTCATGATCCCAGAGTCCTGAGATCGGGCCCTGTGTCAGGCTTCCTGCTCGGTGGGGAGCCTGCTTCTCCCTCTCCCTGTGCCACTACCTCTGCTTGTGCTGTCTCACTCAAATAAATAAATAAAATGTTAAAAAACTAATTACTTAATTAAACAAATCTGTGATCGAAAACAATAGAACTTTTATGTGAACACATAGGATAAATTCTTTGAGACCTTGAATTAAGCAGTTTTTTGGAATGACACTAAAAGCATGGTCCATAAACAAACAAAAAAAATTGAAGTAAACTTCATCAAAATTCAAAACTTTTGTGCTTCAAAATACATCATTAAGAAATGGAAATACAGGGGTGCCTGGGTGGCTCAGTTGGTTAAGGGTCGGACTCTTGATTTCGGCTCCGGTCATGATCTCAGGGTTGTAAGACTGAGCCCTATGACTGGCTCTATGCTTGGCACAGAGTCTGCTTGATATTGTTTTCCCCTCCCTCTTCCTCTGCCTCTGCTCCTCCCCCCATTCGCACTCCCTCTCTCTCCAGAATAAATAAATAAAATCTTTAAAAAAATAATAATAAATAAAATCTTAGAAATACAAGCAACATCAGGAGGAAAACATTTGTAAAACACACATCCAATGAAGGATATACAGATATACAGATATACAGGTCCAGGATACATAAAGAATTCTTATAAGTCAATAAGAAGCAAGCAAACCATTCAAAAATAGGCAAAAGATTTGAACAGACATTTCACCAAAGAAGATGTATGAATGGCTAATAAGCATGTAAGAAGATGCTTAACATCATTAGTCAGTAGGGAAATGTAAATTAAAACCACAATGAGATATCATTTCACACCCACTAGGATGGCTATAATAAAAAAGACAGTTACTAATATTGGCAAGATGTGGAGAACAGAAACACTGATACCTTGCTCCTGGGAATATAAAATGGTGATCCACTTTGGAAAATAGTTTGGCAGTTTCTTACAAAAAACTTCAGCGGAGATGAACCATGAGAGTCAATGGACTCTGAAAAACAAACTGAGGGTTCTAGAGGAGAGGGGTTTGGGGGGATGGGTTAGCCTGGTGATGGGTATCAAAGAGGGCACGTTCTGCGTGGAGCAGTGGGTGTTATGCACAAACAATGAATCATGGAACACTACATCCAAAACTAACGATGTAATGTATGGTGATTAACATAACAATAATAAAAAACTTCAGTGGAGGCAGGCCAGGGGAGGGAAGAGATCCTATATTTCCTGCTGGCTCTTGCTAACAAAGGGTCAGCATTTCCAAATCTTAGACTTGAACAAAGCACCTGAAAAGAAGGGCAAGAGAATAATTTAAAAGTTGGGGGAAAAAACAGTGACTAGTAAATAAATAATACATAATAAAATAAAACTGATTTATGATGATTATTGTACAATTAGATGAATTTACTAAAAAATTGTTTGTAGGCATGATATGGGTGAATTTTATGATGTGCAAAATATGCCTTAATAAAGTTGACAGACATCACCTATATCCCCACAAAGTAAGAGAAGCTTTTGAAAACTTGAAATAAGAACAGAATGACATACATACAAAAAATAAAATTCAGAAAACAAAATAAACTTTCAGAAATTAAAATGTTTGAAGGAGGAATGAAGAACCCAGTAGATGGTTTGCAAGATAAATCTAACGAATTCACCAAGAAATTTTTTTTTTAAAGTACAAAAAAGAGAAAAATGGTAAGAAAATCAGAAAGTCAGTTAAGGGGGTCAGCATTTGAAAAATAGGTGTTCCTCATAAGATAACAGAGAAATGGGAGGAAATTTCAATGAAATAATGCAATGATTTCTCAGAATTAAAAAGCATGAGTTAATAGTCTGAAAAGGCCAAACACAATAAACTATACCAAGTACATGATCATGAAAGTCCAATAATTTGGAGACAAAGAATTAAAGCTTCCAGAGAAGAAAAAAAAATCCAGAATGGTTTGGGTCTTCTTAATAGCGACAATGGAAATTAGAAGACAGTGGAACCATCTTCAGAATTCCGAGGGAAAATTATTTTCATTCTTGGATTTTATATCCAGCGAAATTATCAATCTTCTATGACTATAGGTAAAGATACGTTCAGACATAGAAGGTTTCACAATATTTACCTCCCATGCACCTTTTATTGGGGAGCTACTTGTTGACGTATTCCACCAAAACTAGAGTCTAAATGAAGAAGGAGAAATAGGAACAAAGGGATCCAACACAGGAGAGAAGCAAAGGGAATACTTGTGATGATGATGGGAGATCTCAAAACTTCAGGTGTGCACAAGTCATTGAGGACAAGTATTCCACATTGGAAAATGCCAAAAGACTCTGGGAGAGTGCTTCAAGATGAAAATGATAAAAACAAACAAACAAAACTTAATGCATCTTAACCTCTTGAGAGTAAATTTAGACAACTAGTAGAAAACTTGTAATTGAATTTAACAAGTAAGAAGAAATTTTAAGAAAATGGCAATTACTAACTTCAGCAATAACCAATAGTTGTTCAGGCAGGAGATAAAAAGTAATCATAGTTCACTGACTGTCTAAGCTCTGAACAGTGTTTGCTGAGCCATAATAATGCAGATACTGAATTTTGATCTAAATAAATTTATAACTACATTTGATTGATGGGAAATGAAATGATATATCTGTATATCTGGGACAGGAAAAAAGAAAACTAAACCCACAGTGTCCATAGCGAGAAATCAATAAAAGAATCAACTAAGAGAGTGGAAAGTGATTGCCTATGGTGAACGGCAAAATGGTAGAAAGGGAGGAGGAACAGTTTTACTTAACAAACCTATAAGTCTATAAAGACTTGACTCTTTAAACCATGTGCAGGTATAAATTTGACAAAAAAAATAAATATTTCCTCATATCAGTGAGATCATATGATACTTTTCAAAAAGAAAGGAAAATATAGAAGTGCAACCATGACACATATTTTCTCAATTGAGTTCTTAGTGTTGTCAAGACATCTTCCTGAGAAGATTGCAGCTAAGGGGGAAGACTAGGGGCCGCTATCAAGAGTTGCAACAGTTTCTTATTTAAGCTAACAAATAATTCTCACAGTAAATCTACAAGAAGATTCATTAATTTGCTAATTGTGCTTCCATTCTCTAGAGATCTCTATCATTTCCTCATTGATAAATATTCAATTTCCCAACAGATTAATTCAGCCACAATTCAACAAACACTTTCTTGTCTTTTAAGTTGACATAAAGCAGTAGAATATTAATAAACAGTTAGACATCATTTTCTAGTTAACATACTTTGGCATCAAAGTGGGGAAGGAAGAAAGATAGTAAATATGGTTTGGTTTTTTTTTTTGCTTTTCAAATCAAAAGCAATAAACATGGTTGAGTTTATTCATTCAACTGGATGTAGTAGATTTTCCCTTTCCCTGTAGGGTTGTACAGGTCAGTGAGTCGTTTAAAGTCAATGGGAATGGGAATAAGTTATCTCATATTGGCTATCTTTCAACATTGAATTGTCAGATATTAAAAAGGCAAATAGTCTACCTCCCATCCAGTAACAACTTGTCTTATATTTCTAAACACTATTTTTAAAGCATTTCTGCTTATTCTTCCTGAAAAATATATGAAAATATGGTTGTGATATTTTTGTTTACCTGGAAACCCAAGTGAGCTCCTAATTTTTTACCTACTGCTCGTTTCTTATTTTGTGACCCACACTTAACATGCCATATTCTCTGCTTGTTAATAAGTTTCATAAAGGCCAAAAACCTTACAGAAGGCCAATTTTTTCCATAGTGAATTCAGTTAGAGCTGAACTTTGCAAGGTCATAAGACCCTGTGAGCATTAGCTACTTGTATATTGATTTAGTCCTAAAATAATGTCTCTGTCACCCAGCACTGAGGTTTATACAATTCAGAAACAATAAATAGCATCAAAGTTCTATTTAGAATCAGTACAAAGGCCACAGATTTCTGATAGGATCTCAAAATATGAATATTATTGAGCCTTAGAAGCCAGCCAGCACACTTGCATCAGTACTAATTCTTGAGAACAACTAATCCCACTGCATTTGTTAGGACATATCCAGTTGCTAGTAGCTGAAAACCCTGACTCAGATTGGCTCACACAATAAGAAATGTATTGCTTTGTATAAAGAAAAGTCTAAGGGTTGGGCAGGAGCCAGAATTAGTTAATAGTGTCTTGAAGGTATGATCATAGACCTAGCTTCTTTCCATCTTTCTCCGCCAGCCTCAGTGAGTTGGTTCTGCCCTCAGGCTGGCTCCCCTCAGGGCTGCCAGAATATTGCATTTCTGGGTGTCATACCCAAATACACCAACATCCAGAAGAAGAAAGGAGCCATGTCTTCCTTTCCAGAAACCCATGAGCAGACTTCTCTCTTACTCATTGACCATGATTGGGTTAAATACCAGTCCTGGACTGTTGAGGCAAGGGGAGGGACATTACCATGATTGGCTAAAACTAAACATCTGAGATTAAAGGTTGTTAAGGAGTCAACCACAAAGACAACCAACTTTACCTCCTAGACTCTTTCTCCTGTTACTCTACTCTTTGACCTCCCAACCGAATTTTCCAGTGTGTTGTCTGAGAAAAAAAAACCCAATTGTATCATGTTGGAAACTTTACTTATATTATCACTTTTCTCTTCTCTCGCCTATACATAAAACTTCTTCCTTGTCCTATAGATATTCAAGCATACTCAAGTCTCTCCTACCTTAAAAAAAGATGCCTTCTCTAGTCCCTAAGTCATCCCCCCCATTTCTCATCATCCCCTCAAAGCCAAAATGTTGAACTTGCTAATTCATTATTCCAGTTTTCTCACTTACCTATCACTCCTCAGTCAATCTGTCTTTTGTGCAGTGACTTCACACAAAACTCATTGAGATTATCAGTGATCTCCATGTTGCAATGGGGCTTTTGTTCCTCATCTTAGCCTTTGACAATATTAACTAATCCTTTCTTTGTAAAACATATTTTAGCAGTGAATCTCATCATGTCCCACACGCTCCTGGTTTTCCTCTAACCTTGTGATTCCTTCCCGGTCTTCTCTCTAAGCTCCTTCTCCTATATTCCTATACCCAGCCATCAAGTATCAGTCTCTAGACCCCTTCCTTGTCATTTTATACATCCGAGATAAGCTCACCATATCCATGATTTTACTTATCGTCTATATGTCAATGGCTGCCTAAGACAGAGACCCTGCCTTATCCCTTAGCTAAGCAGACAGAAACTGCAAACAAAGACCCCAGTGACCCCATAGTTTTTAACTGAATACTGCAACCTCATCAATGACACTAATCCCATCATATCTCACATTCTGATTGCTACCTTCAAAAGCCCAAGCTTCCGAAGTCATCAGCCATCACCCAGGCACAATGATAGCTATATATTCTTTAATCTGAGATCATCTTCCACCTTTCCCACACCCTTAACTTTTTCTCTCTGTCTTCTAGAACTCGTGATATGTTAGACATGTTCAAAACTTTCTCTTCTGAAAAAAGAAAAAGAAATAAAAAAATAATGCTACCTCTGCGTTTATGTCAGAGGAATGCCTTCTAGTTAAAGGCATTTTCTCTTCTTTCCAGCGAAGCTTCTAACAATGTTGTCTACACTTGCTGTCTCCACCTCCTAACCTCTACCCACTCATCAATTTTATGCAGCCAGGTATCTGCCCACACTGCTCCCACTCACCACTCCACAGAAATTGCTTTTTCCAAAGTTACTGAGGACCTCCTAGTTGCTAAATCCTACAGACGCTTCTCGGTCTTTATTTTGTTGACTCGTATTTATCATGTATAAAACATATAACACAGATGACTGTCTTGAAACTTTCTTTGGTTTCAGTACTCTTGGGATTTTTACTCTGACTGTTCCTTCTCCATTTCTTTTGCACCAACCCTTTTCTCCATGTGTCCCTTAGTTGTGATCCTTGGGGCTCTGTCCCAAATTCTTCTCTTTTGCTCTACAACTTCTCTGTAGGCAATCGCATCTATTTCTATGGCTTAAGTTATTATCTATAAGCTAATGACTTTAAAATTTATATGCAGGACAAAGTCTTTTTCCAGAGCTTCTGACAAGTATAGATTACTGCCTCATGAACATGTCCGCTTATGTATCCCACAAACATCTCAAACCCCAAACATTAAAACTAAAATCAATTATTTTTCTCCTGAAATGACTTCTTCACTAATCCAATGAATGGCTGCGATATTATGATTTATAAATGTGAAAACAAGTAAAGGAAACCTCATTGAAAATAGAGTCTGGAAGTCCTTGAGGGGGTAGCTCTCATGCACATATGACTCATTGCTGCCTGCATAACCAGCAGGGAGGAAGGAGATATTTTTATTTTGACACAGGAGGACACTTTTCACACAGAAATTTATCTCCTGCTCCTTAAAAAAAGAAGGAAGATCCCTCCCTGTCCCAGCAACAACACACTAATCACTGCCTGCAGCCAGTAAGAAACTGCCACAAGCCCAGACATTTCTTTAATGATCCTGTGTTCAAAACAACCCTTCCCCATTTCCTCCTAAAACTGACCTTCTCTTCAGACTTGCCTATGGTTTTGCCATTGCTTGCATGTCCCCAATTACAATTCTCTGCTATTCCCAAATAAACCCATTTTTTTCTAGTAAAATATTTTATTTTTAACATTGATGTAAGAAATATATTTCTCATATATTCGATCTTTGTCCATGGTTCCTGGTTCCCAGCTCCTAAACCCCTTGGAATTTCCTAAGCGATGAGAGCAATAAAGATGCCTTTTTTATATTGATGAGATGACTTTTGAATCATACCTGAAGTTGGAGGCTGGTTCCCAGGAGACACAAACCTGTGATTAGAGGGTGAGAATTTTCAGTCCCACCCCCCTGACCTGTGGGGAGAAGACAGGGGCTGGAGACTGAGTTCACTGATTAATGATCACTAAGATCAGTCATGCCCACATAATGAAGCCCTCATTAAAACCCAAAAGGACTGGGTTTGAAGAGAGGGGTGAGGGAACAAGGGGAGGTACTAGGTAGGGAGTGGCGTGCCTGGAGGGCATGGAAGTTCTGTGCTCTTTTCCCGGACCTTGCCCTATGCAGCTCTTCCATCTGGCAGTTCCTACGTTAGATCCTTTCATAACAAACCAGTAATCTGGTAGGTAAATTATTTCTCTGAGTTCTGTGAGCTGCTCTAGCAAATTAAGTGAACACAGGGAGGGGGCTATGGGAACCTCTGATTTATAGCCAGTCAGAAGTACAATTAACAATCTGGACTAGTGACCAGCATTTAAAGTCTAAGGAGAGGGTCGTGGTAACCTCCAGTCTGCAGTCTGTCAGTCAGAAGCACCCTAACAGCCTGGGATCTATGCCTGGCTGCTGAAGTTGTGCGTGTGTGTTAGGGGGCGGGGAGAGTTCTTGTAGGACTCAACCCCTAACCTGTGGAATCTGTTGCTATCTCTAAGTAGACAGTGTCAGAATTTCTTTGAATTCTTGGACATGCTACTGTTGTCTGAAATTGCTCGATGTTATATGGAGAAACCCTCCTCTGCACATATGTTAGAATTGGGCCCAAGAATCATTTTAATGGCACCAACTCTCTCCCACCTTCAACATCTCATTCAAGCACCTGAATGCTCCTGAATCCATTCACTTCATCCCCCACTGCCTCTTCCCTACCACAGGCTGTTCTCTGCAATGGATGAGGCCTCTGAACTGAACGCAACACGCATTCTCTTTCACTTCCAGGATTCTTGCATAGTACTCTCTTCATGGAAACTTTCCTATACCCCTCTCTCCCTAGATGTTACTTATCTTTTAAAACAAACCTTGGGAAATTTCTGTATTTCTTCCCATTTATTGTAGCATTATGAACTTCCCCTCAATAGCCTCAAGCCCATTAGACCATCATTTCAATCATTCTCTTAAATTATTCCTTAATCTCCTTTGTTCTTCAATGACTGTATCTGACAAAATTCCCGGCCTAAACAGCTCAACACTTCAAATTCTCTGCTCCTTCCCTGAGGTTACCATAAGCCTGGAAAAGATGCACAGAACTTTGCCTCTCCTTAAATCCCCTCTCTTGCCACCTCTCCCTTTCTCCTTCCTCAGTGAGCAAAGGAACATTACCTAGTGAAAATTTCCTCAACTTCCTTTTTGCCCTACAAATACCTTCCTCTAAAGACATTTCTTTCTCCTTTTCTGCCTAGTACATGTGTCCCCCTCATTCCCCTCTAAGGCTGATTTCTCTCCTCATGCTTGGTTTCCATCCCAATTGGGTTATCTTTCTGCACAGAAACATGTTCGAAGAACTTTCATCTTTAAAAGCAAAGCAAAACAAAACTAAGATTTCTCTCAACCTCATGTAGCCTTCTAAACACTTTATAAAGAAGAGCTTTCATTTCTTGTCTAGAAGTCCATTTTGCTCTGTAGTCACTCTTTAATTTGCTAAAATGTGGTTTCTGCCCCATACTGCCCCTGAAACAGCTTTTACTAAGGTCAACAAAAACTTCCGTTATCTCCTGCATTTTCCGGAGCCCATGGACTTCAAGCGAAGTTCTTGTTTAACCTGAAACCTCTGCAGCATTCGACACTGTTGACCTTCTATTCTTTCTGCTTCTAGAAGAATACTTCTTTTTGCCTTCCTCTGGTTCTCCATTTCTTGTATAGGCTTCTTCCTGCACCAGTTGTCTGTCCTTTTTTTTCTTTTCTCTTTATTTCTTTTTATTTTACTTTACTTTTTTTTTGATATTTTAACGGGTGAAGTTTGAGAAACATAACCATTTCTCTAAATAGTTTCTATAAACATAAAACCTATTCAATCTTTTTTTTTTCTTGTGGTAAAATACACACAGCATAAAATCAACCAAGTCAAGTGTATACCTCTGTGGCATGAAGCATACAATGTTGTGCAACCATTACCACTATTCATCTCTAGAACTTTTTCATCTTCTTAAACTGAAACTCTTTTCCAATTAAACAGAAATTTCCCCATTTCTTCCACCCCTCCCCCAGTCCCTGGCAACCACCATTCTACTTTCTGTCTTTATGAATATGACTACTCTAGGTACTTCTTATAAGTGGAATAATACGATATTTGTCCTTTTGTAACTGGCTTATTTCCCAACTGCTTTTTCTTTTTTTTTTTTTAAGATGTTCAGACTGAAAGCAGGAACATGTCAGAATTTTGCCTAAATTTGTTATTTCATCTAGTTTTCTGGAGTTATAGACTCATAATTTTACTTCATTTAGTATTATCGTTTTATCTTACTTTTTATTGAGATATAACAGACATAGAACATTATATTAATTTCAAACGTACAACATAATGATGCAATATTTGTATGTGTTACAAAATGGTCACCACAGTAAGTCTAATTAACACCCATCACCACATATAACATCCATTACCAGTGGCCTCTTAACTGTTGGTTTTGCCGAGAGCCTTGACCTTGGCTCTTTGCTTTTCTTATTCAGTGCGTGATCCCTGGATAATCTCATCTGCATATTTGGCCCCAGCTATCACTTGGTATTACCAATGGCTTTCTGACCCTCTCTTTCTTCCTCAGAACTTTCAGATAATCCTGAATCCCAACACTTGATGTCACAGAGATACATCAGAAACACTGTGCTTCAAGCCCCACCCACACACGTCTTCCTCCAGCTATGACACCTGGCTCCCTGAATAACATTTTATCTAGCCCCGGTGTTCAAGCAAAGCCTGGGAGATGTCTACACTGCACCTGCCACTCACCCTACAGTCATGAAGTCTTGCAGTGCTATCTCCTAAAATCCCCTCCTGCCCTTCCCCATTCCATCATATCACTAAGCCTTGCCCAGGCTCTTTTACATCTCAGGATGGTCCCTACAGTGGCCTTTGAACTGGGTTTTCTATCACAGTCTGGCCCTACTTCATTACACCCTTCACCAAGCTGCCAGAGTGCCCTATCCAAAACACAAACCTCACTTGTCACTTCCCTGCTATGAACCCATCAATGGCTCCACCAATAATCAGGACAAAATTCAAATCCATTAGCTCAGTGGAAGGCCCATTCATATTCTGACCATTTGTCAACCCCTTTTAGCCTCATTTCCTTCCTTTCCCCAGTGAAAGCACCCTTTGCATAGCCACAGAGAATGCTCAGTTTCCCTACTGTGTGGGGTTGTTCCATGCCTAGGAGCCTTCCCACATACCACTGCCTCTGAATGTTCTTCCCCTCTTTCCTGGTCCAGCTGACACCTACTTACTGTTCAAAAATGACCTCAGAAGTCACCTCCTCAGCAAGCCTTCCCAAACCTATAACCCAGTGAGATGCCCTCATACAATCACAGCACCGTGCCACAAACACAGCATCATTTTCCTATGTGGTTCTCTGGAGACTAGAAGCTTCATGTCTTGTTCAGCTTCTATCCCACCACTTGGTAGAGTCCAGCATATAATAGTGTTTGTCAAATGATTAACTGACAATGAAGAAATGGACTTAGGAATCTGTCCCACACATTGTCAAAATCAGATACTGTTAAAAAATGTATAGATGGAACAAGGGCTTAGCTACTGGGCTTCATTTAAAGTTGGAGGGGCAAGCTAATATGAAAGGAAATATCTTCTGAACAAATATATTGCCTATCTAAGCTAGAAAACACTTTAAGAAAAGGTCAAGAGCTTTCTAAAAAGTAATGTAGTAAACTTTTAATTCAAACAGAAATTGTTTCTATAAATACTGGCTATCTTGCACACTTTTACTATCCTAGACACAACTAAATGACTCATTCACATAAGGAGGCTTACATAAAATTTACTGTATTCAGATATTCTCTGTATCTATCTTATTTCTGGCCTTGATAGTAAAGAGCTATGTAATGTTATATTCATAATACAGCTAACCAAACAAAATGAAAAGAAACGTTAAACAATGGTGAAGGAAATCAGCATAGACAAGGTGCATAATTGAAATTGAAACCAAAAAGATGCGTTTTGTTTTGTTTTGTTTTTTTCAAAATAAAGCAGAGCATTTCAGCCTGCATTATTTGAATAAATTAAATTCTCAGCCTAAAATCTCTTTGGTAGCAGAAGTGTATTATTTCTACAAAGTCATTTTGTTTTAGTTTTGCAAAGCTTTGTTGTTTTTCCTCCCAGATTTAAAATCTGCGTGGGTTTCCTTTTGGCTAATACTAAAATGTAACCTGCCATTCTGAGCATCTACTAGCCTAGTGAGGACAGAGGCTGCCTGCCAATGTACTGAATGTAAGCAGAAAGGGGCATGGCTGCTTAAAACTGGTTTCACATAATTAAGTCTAATTTAAAAACTGAGTTTGTCCCTTAACACATATTTCACAAACACTGGCTATGTGCCAGGCGCTGTGATTTCACTAAGGTAGAAACATGATTATGACAATGTCTCTCCTTTTTTTTTTTTAAAGATTTTATTTTATTTTATTTTTATTATTTATTTGACAGAGAGACAGCAAGAGAGGGAACACAAGCAGGGGGAGTGAGAGAGGGAGAAGCAGGCCTCCCGGCGAGCAGGGAGCCCAATGTGGAGCTCGATCCCAGGGCCCTGGGATCATGACCTGAGCCGAAGTCCACCAAGGCGCCACCGAGGCACCCCAACTATGTCTCTCCTTCCAAGGAATTCTCAATCCCGGTGAGTGAAACACATCCATATGCAAGCAACTAAACCATCACATGTAAGTGCTACATTGGAAGAATGAGTAACGAGCCAGGAAGTTAAGAAGGTAGGTGAGTTTCGTTTCATGAAAGAGTCAAGGAAGAATTAGGGAGGGTATGTGCTATGGTAAGCGCTGTGAATTGTGTAAGACTGATGAATCACAGACCTGTACCCCTGAAACAAGTAATATATGTGAATTAAAAAAAAAAAGAATTAAAAAAAAGAGTCAAGGAAAAAGAGGGGGCATGGATGATTTCTCCAAAGATTTGCTCTGGCCTCGACGGCTGTGCAGAATTTCACCTGGTAGAGAATGAGAGGACCAGAACAGAAGGACAGCCCTGGAAGAAGTAACCAAATCAACAAAGGCCCGATGGAGAAATGCTCAGCATGTCTGCAGGCGATGAGCCCTGGGCTGAAGCTCAGAGAACGTGTAGGAAGGGGCTGGGAATGGAGTCAATGCAGAAGGTGTATTTAACAGCTGCATTTCCCAGAGTTCAGCCATTTTTAAAATAAATTAATAAGGTTTGCCATATCTGCATACCACCTGTACTACTATTTACTTAATATTGTTTTAAATGACTCTCTTTGTAAAATATAAATGTCTACTTTAGCTTCATGTTAGGCAATAATATCCGTGAAGTTACACATTTGAGGTACTAATCACATTTTCCCAATAGTCATTAAAATAAAAATAAGTAATAAAGTTATGTAAATGCTTAGTATCCTATCACCTAAAATTGTCTTTCATGCCACTAGGGGCACATGCTCCACACTTGGGGAAATACCTCTCTCCCCTAATAAGTAATATGAAAAGGAACAGCTTTCGCAAACTATTATTTTCCAAATATTGGGAGAAATGAGGAAAAACAATGCTTCTATGAAAAGACTGTCCACTAAAGCAACTTCAAGAGCCCTGTTGGAAGCAGGTAGGTAATTGTTTAAAAATGCTGAGAAACTGGTGAGAAGCGAGAAAGTGAAGTGAGTGAGGGGAGGGCAGGAAGGAATCACATGATCGCATACAGGAAAAAGTTCTATTGAGGCAAGAATTCAGTAGGAAGAGCAGACCGAAGTGTAAAGAAAACTGATTAGTTTCTTTTTTTTTTCCAGACTCCAGAGCTGTGTTGTCCAACATGGCAAGCACCAGCTACATGTGCCTATTGAAATTTAACTGTAAGTTAATTAAAATTCAATACAATTAAATTTCAATTCCGCAGTCACTCTAGCCACATTTCAAATGCTCAATAGCCACATGTGGCTTGTGGTTATGGCATTGGACAGAGCAGATACAGGGCATATCTCCATCGTTGCAGAAAATTTCATTGGCCTGCGCCATACTAGACTAATACCAATCCACTGGCTGGGACTTACCCTACTAAACTAGAGCGCCTCAAGGGGAAGGGTCTTAAACTGAAAATACAGAACTAGATACATTTCCCTCCCCAGGACAATTAGAGAACAAGGCCTCCAGGAGTAGGAGAAACGCAGCTTTTCATAATCAGGAATAGGCTACTGTTCTGATAGGAGCTTTGGATGCCTAACTCGAGCATGATTAATAATGTAAAATGCTAAGTAATTGAGGAAATTCCAAATTCCCTTATGCTCTTGCTCAAATTCTCTATCATAGTTCTTCAGAATAAAAATAACACAAAGAAAAGGAAAAAGAAGTTAGCTAGGCCCATAAGTTAAAGTTCCAGCTACTGAAGTCTATGCTTCTAGAACTCCAGGTCTCCACTGTGTGCCAACGATGGCCCTATCCCCGGGTATATCCTCAGCAGACAGATTTTCTTACCCTTCATCACACTTTAAGAATTTCTCCCAAACATATACATCTTCTGATTTTTCCTTTTTAGCTCCCAGCATGCAATTTTACGTAGTTTTGTTCTAGTTACTATGACCATGTAATCACTTCTTCTGAGCCTGCACCTTCCTGTCAGTACATATGGAATAATAATTTCTGTAGTAAAGAGTAAATGACATGATGAAAACACTAATTTGAAAAGATATAGGTACTCCTATGTTTATTGATGCATTATTTAAAATAGCCAAGATATGGAAACAACCCAAGTGTCCACTGATAGATGAATGGATAAAGAAAATGTGGTGTATACACACCATGGAATATTACTCAGCCATCAAAAAGAATGAAATCTTGCCATTTGTGACAACCTGGATGGCACTAGAGGGGTTCCTGCTAAGTGAAATAAGTCAGATGGGATGTAATATATGGTGATTAACAGAACAATAAAAAAATTAAAAAAAAGAAATAAGTCAGATGGGGAAGGACAATTACCATATGATTTCACTTATATGTGGATCCTAAAAAACAAAACAAATGAACGAACAAACAAAAAACAGAAACAGACTCATAAATACTGAGAATAAACTCATGGTTTGCAGAAGGAAAGAGGGTGAGGGGATGGGCAAAATAGGTGAAGGGGATTAAAAGGTACAAATTTCCAGTTATAAAACAAATAAGTCATGGAGATGAAAAATAGAACATAGGGAATACAGTCAACGATATTGTCATAACATTGTACAGTGACAGATGGTTGCTACGCTTATTGTGGTAATCACTTCGTAAGGAATTTGGACCCTGAATCACTGTGCTATAACCTGAAATTAATATAATGTGGTGTGTCAATTGTACTTCAATAATACATTTTTAAATAAATAAACGAGTGAAGCCAATGAGACAGCACACAGGAAGTGCTTACTACAAACAGAAAATGCCAATTAAGTACATGTAATGTGTATAGTAACTCCTTCTCCATTCACATAATGGTTTTCTAACGCCTTGTAGAGCTGAGATTCAGTATTCCCGTCTGTGAGCCTGCCACCTGACACATAACAAGCACAGCCTTAACAGTAATCAATCAATCAACAACCACCAAGTTTCCCCTCTATGCAGGATACAGAGTGTATAAGTGGTCTCCAGGCTTCTTACAAATTATATAGGGCATGACTCCCAAACATTCAAAGAATTTAATTCTAGATGAATTAGAAGAACTTCAAGAGCATTTGTCAGTGAGGAAAATGAAAGTTTTGGCTGCCATCGATAAGGCTTCAGATAAACTTTGAAAGTCATGCTAGGGTTACCAGCATCATTAGAAACAATGCTCCAACAGCGAACAGAGGGCCTCAAGGCAGGAGGTATATTTTGACAACTCACCACTGAGCCTTTTCATACCTTCCTGAAGACTAGAAGGATGGGTAATGGAGATCGGGGGACCAGAGTTTCAACACTGGCAATGAAGAAAGCTCAAAGCTTGAAATTACGCCTACCAGTTGGAGAATCACAGTACTGAAACATGAAGTGTGCGAATGCAAGTACTAGTTTGATCATCCATGAGTGTATGTGTCATATTAGGACAAAGTAAAAAATACTTGAAATATAACTTGTATATAAATAAACATTAGGCCTTTAGTTTGAGTTCTAACATGATCTCTCCAAACTTCTACTAAAATATCTGTAACAAACCCAAAAAAGATGTATACATTTCCAAGGCTGCCACCTAAAAATGGTACTCAGATGATCTGCAGAATTTGAGAAGAATTTCCTCTAACAGCTAAAACAAAGCACAGAGAACAGCTGTGTGATGACCGCGTGAAAATGAGGAGCAAGACAACTTCACTACTCCTCACTGTTAAATCACTGGGTCAGAAAAACCTCAATCTGAAAACTGGGCAACATGCCATAGGAGTGATGCTTTCTGAGAAGTCAGAGTCCCCCCCACCCCCAGAGTCTCTTTCTACTGTCACAGAGATGGCTACCCTTGGAAAGCAACTGAGCACAAAGAGAGAAAGGGTGATATATGTGGAGGCTTGGTCCTCAGAAAATTTTAGGTGAGGGTGTCAGGAAATGCTGATGACAGTATTCATGGGGATGGAAGTTTTTGCTTGTGATTTATTCAGAGTGTTAGAAAATAAGGTTAGGAGACCTTAGTTCAGTTCAACAGAGCTGCACTAGAAGAAACTCTGCTAAACATTTGAAATGGGGTCATGAATCCTGTATTATCCAGATGTATTTCTGAGTAGGGCTTTTATCTAATACCCAAGGGCAGAGTTGAGCAGAGGGTAACTGACAAACTCTATCCATTGGCAAATACTGGCTTTGGATTCAATTTTGCCTCTCAGAAGATAACTTTTAAAAAAAAAGCCATTCAGTTCTATATCCGTCAGGATTGTTAACTTCAAGTAACGGAAACCAAATCTAACTATCCTAGCAAAAAGAAAAAGGAGGAGGAGGAAAAGAAATAAAAGAGGAGGGGAGAGGGGCTTTTTCATCCATTCACTCATTCAGCAAGTCTTGATTAAATCCCTTCTAGTGACAGTGGCTGTAATATACCATCACTGTGTGGATGTGCTCGCATGCACATGCGCAAACGTCTGTGTTTCTAGATAGACTTACCCAGACTTCAGGAAATGTACTGCTGAGAAAGCTGATGGATAATTCTGTGGGTATGGCTGAATGTTTCTGAAAGATAGATTCACATGACAGAGATGAAAATAAGAGAATGTTCTAATGGTACATCTCAGATTTGCCTTTCACCCTTTAGAATGGTTAGCAAGATCACAAACTTCAGGACCTTTTCCCCCCTTGAAAGAAAGTCATCTTTAGTGTACAGTTCTAAATATTTTCCTGTTACAAGGTCATTCCCTTTGCTTATGCCAAAATCTCAGTAGAATCAGATACAAAAACACAGAGGAATTGTGAAGAGTACAGGCACAGTGGAGTTGGTCCCTATGTTGGTTCCCCTGGACAGGGAGCCCTATGCTCTGAAAGGAACTGCATCCAGGAACGTCAGAAAGCGACTAGAAGCAGGGTGACTAGTGGCCCATGGTGGAATGGGGAGCAACTGCATATGACACAGATGGAGAATTTAGGAAGAACTTAAGGCAACATTCTTCCCTTCTCAATACACACTAGACCCAGGGTTTTTCTCCAGGGCACTTGTGACATTTTGATGGGACACTTCTTCCTTTTATAAGGGCTATTCCACTCTCCGCAGGGTGTTTAGCATCCTTGCTACTGCCCACTAAATACTGATAACTGGGCACCAATCTATTTCAAATATCTCACTCCTGGCTACCACTTACTTCACAAAACACTTCTGCAAAATATATTTCCTTCCCTGTGGGGTCTCACTAACATCAAAGAGTGTGATCATCTTGTCAAAGTGTCATGCCTCTTCCCAGATCACCATTGTTTACTTGTCAAGAGCACCTAGAAAACATAAATAAACCAAAGACAGATCACCTAACTAAGCAGCAGCAGGGGCACCCCTTCAGTGAGAACATCAAGTTACGTGTGGAGGAAGATACTGTTCCTCAAGAGCAGGTAGGAAGGATCCCATTTGTTGGGGGGGGGGCACTTGTAATTGCTAATGTGCCACTGTTTTTTAAAATAACTTGGTTATTTTTTAGAGGGAAAAGTCAAATCTTTTCAAATGGATTTTTTTTTTCAAATACTAAATGCCTGTTTGTTGACCAGATGAAAGAGCATCAGGTGTTGGCTCCGCTGTCTGATGAGTTTCAGTAAGGACATGTGCTGGGGATGTTTAGCAGAGTTGGTTAGTGTGGACATCTTTAGTGAAAGGGGAGTGGGGGGGGGGATAAAAAGTGGTTTATTTTTTCTCCAATTATTTAACTATTACATCTTATTTAACACCACACACACATACACACACACACATGCACGCACACACTTACCCACCCCACATCCTTTTCTCCCCATCAGAAGTAAGTAGAAAATTCTGCTTTTAGAAATTCCAGAAAGAAATGATAAAAAGAGACAGGTAGACCTCGAATGCTATAGAACCGCCACTCTATTATGTTACTCTAGTTTTCTTTTTCTTAGAAAGAGTAATGAAAAATGTTCCCACCGTCCTCTTGAAAAGACTTTTTGTTCAGTCAAGCACAATTGGGAATTATAGGATAAATCAAAGGGTCAGATGATGACCTCTTTCCTCAGAGAAAACACATGTTCATGACAGAACCAGAAGAAGGCAAAGGGTAAAAAAGAACAATGGAAATACTTTACTCCTTTCTTTTAAAGCACTTTACAGTTTGTGCCTGCAGAACAACATTCAAGCAGGTGCCCGAGCGGGGCTGTGGGCAGAGCACACAGCCTCTGTGCACCGCGGTGCTGCTGCCGGCTTGGCCGCAGGTGCCGGCCCCGGACCGCCGCCCCGCCCCCGCCGCAGGGGAAAACACACAGGAAGTGATCTGTTCACAGTGGTGGCTGCTGTGGGAATGGATGCTATTTTCTAATAAACTGCTGTGGAAGTTTCTGAAAGCAAGAGAGAGAAAAACAAAATGTAAAAGAGTGTACGGTTAGAACAGACGGTGGTTGCACAGCCCAAGGGTGTCATCTATCCGGTAGAGATGTGAGCATACAGAACTGGTAAATTCTGGCAGGAATGAAAGCAGAGATGATGGTTCTCTCTTTGCGATTTCAGACCCCTGTCCCTAAACTGCCTGAATCCCAAAGTAAAGGAAATAGTCTGAACTACTGGGGTTTCATGATGCCCATGAGGTCATTTGAGACCTGAATTCATCAAATGTGCTCATAGTTCTTGGGCCTCTGAACTGTTTCTCAGTGATTACTGCATAAGCATCTTTGGAACAACTAACATAAATTAATGCCTTATTTAATTTATATCTCATTTTCTTTTCATAGGAAAGATAAGAGATTGTAGTCAATGACAGCTAAGAATCTTGGATTTGGGATCTCTCTTTTCTATAATTACGTAAGTTTTTTCCGGAAGGAGAACATCATGCCTAATAGCAACTTCCACTAACATTTGCCAGACTGCGTGGATGAGTAAAAATTTTTTAATTATGTAAATACTGACAGTCAATGAACTCTGTGTCTCCAGCTCACATTAATCAGACTTTGATATTCAGTCCTAACAAATGACCATGAATAAAAATCCTTTGGCTGTATGTTGCATTTTGAATCTTAGGATAAATCAACTGAAATATAGCTCCAGTGACTATATTTTAATAAATATTTTGGAGGGCTTAATTATTTTCCATAAAACAAACAAGTGCACTTTTAACTTAAGATTTACTTTTTTTAAAGACATTCATTTGAGAGAGGGAGAGAGAGAGCGCGCGCGCGAGCGCAGAGCCCAGGGCTGGATCCCATGACCCATGAGAACCAGAAGAAGGTGAAATCTGAAATCACGAGTCGGAAACTCAACCAACTGAGCCACCCAGGTGCCCCAAGATTTACTTTTGAGAAGCCGACAAGTAGATACCGAAGTTTCATTATATGTAATATTTGCTACAAAAAAAATTGGAGAACTTAGGCTTAAAAAGCCACTTTTGTGGTTTACCCAAGTATAACTGATCCTTGAATTTTAATCAGCATTATAGGTCATTTATGTTATGTCAGATTAAGGAAAGAAATCTAGTTAAGTGATTCTCACATCCCAGCAGTGAATTATTTAAAATGCATTTGATAGGGTCATTTCTTCTGTTTAAAAATAATACGAGTAATAAAGTATCAGTCATGTTTTATATCTGATATATATCTGGTATCAATAGAGAAGTTTAGTTAGAAGTCAGGAGGAGGTTATTATGTTTGTTTTGTCTTGTTTCTCAGCAAAAATTATAAACCTATGTTTAACTTGCTTATTTTATACAATTTATCCTATCAATAAAGACTTTTAATTTTGAGAGTATTTGATTGTGTAACCATTTTCTTATATTAAGTACTTTTTAATGTAATGAGACGGTCATAAATAGGCAACCAACAGTTGCAAAGACTGCAATAAAGAAGAATCGACGAAGCGTGATGGGGGGGGAGAGATTTTTAACCATAAAGCAAACATTTACTCCCATTTTGATATGTCCCACATCAGCCTCTTCCTTACCAAGAGAAAGTCCAGAATTTGACCTCTAAATCTAGACACTTTAAATCTAATCCTTTAAAATACTTTTAAGGGGCACCTGGGTGGCTCAGTTGTTAAGCATCTGCCTTTGGCTCAGATCATGATCCCGGGGTCCTGGGATCGAGCCCGCATCAGGCTCCCTGCTGGCAGGAGGCCTGCTTCTCCCTCTCCCACTCCCCCTGCTTGTGTTCCCTCTCTCGCTGTGTCTCTCTCTGTCAAATAAATAAATAAAATCTATTTAAAAAATAAATAAAATACTTTTTAAATGAGGGGCTATAAATACTTCTATATAAACTCTCAACAAATCAATGAGTTTGAATATGGCTGCTATTTGCGTTCTAGATAAATTCTGCAATTTGGGGGGTATTTGTGCTTCCCAAGCACTATTCCGTTCTGTAATTAAGCTTGCAAATTAAATATATTTCAGATTGTCCTAAAATGAAGGGGGATTCATTCTCAGTCTATTGTGTTTTTCTGCCCTCCCCTATCAGGCCTAGAGAAACATTTCAAGGGAAGTTGATCACAAGATAGAACTCTGGAAGTTTTTAGAAATGAATTAGTTTTGGGAAAGAAAAAGTCATATATGAAAAGCCTTAAAACTTTGTGAAACTATTGCAGTTCCCACAGGTGCAAGAAAAGTAAAGTGGGAATACCAGAGATGAGAGCGCAGATAGTCCGGCACTAAGTTTCTATGTGATTTGGATTCACACAAATTTTCTAGTGTTTGTTTCCTTAGCTGTAAATAGACAGAATTTCTATTCAACACAGCAGATGAAGCCAATGTGAAGATACACACACACATATACACACAAACACACACACACCCCGCACAAGAAAATACTAGATACAACACAACATCAAATATTTCTTCTTATCCTTCCTAGAGTTCCAAATAAGAAAAAGATACCTATAGGAACCAGAAACTATGAAAAAACTTAAAATTGAAGCAGTTACTAAAGCTAAGTAGCCCTGAGAAGTATCAGGAGACATGAGGTAAGGGGGTAGAATCTGATGCCTGAGAGGATTATGACTAAGGCTGCAAACTCTGGGTTCAGTGGAACATTGGAACTGAGCGCTCTGCTTAAAGATAGGAGCCAGAAAGAAGGGTCCAGTCCATAAAAAGGAGAGAAAAGCATGTGCTCACTGCTCTAAGAATACATCATGGAAAGCAGGCTGGCATCACTGAATGATGAATGGAAATAAGAGTTGCCTTCAAGAAACTGAAATGAAAAGTCACTGCTGGATATGAGGTTCAATTTCTCATCACCTGCATGAAGTTAAAACCACAAATTTAGAAATTCAAACTCAGTATATGCATAGTTATATACAATTATATACTTCCTACCGCTGTCCACTAAGAAGGCTAGGATACCCCAACAGCAATGAGCATACACAGCCCAGTCTTACTTTCTCAAGACCATTCTCCAGTAAAAAGAAACAGGGGTCCTTGAAGAAATGGCTACTTCTGGGGTCGGAGCAGGGAAAATATAAGACAAGTCTGGAGCATCTTGAAGAGCCAGAAGGTAAGGAAGTAGTCATATAGGAATTTTTTAAAGATCCTATTATATGCTATTTACAAAAGACAAGACAGAGCTATAACCTTTTGACCCACAAATTAGAATCATTTGCCACAGTAAAAAAAATTAAAGGAGAAAACATTCGGTGATATTAATTGATGCAAAAAGGCACTTGATAAAATTCAACACACAATAATGATTTGAATAGAATGATTCTTTGTCAATCCAGTAAAGGGTATCTACCACAGTGTAAGGGCAGGAGGAAGGGCAGAGGGAAAGGCAGAGAGAGCATTCCAAGCTGACTCTGCGCTGAGCACGTAGCACAAAGTGGGGCTCAATCCCAGCACCCCAAGTCAACATAACCTGAGCCAACATCAAAAGCTGGACACTCCACCAACTGAGTCACCCAGGTGCCCCCATTCTTTTAAGTTCAAAAACAAAACAAGAATTCCCACTGCCACCCCTGAAATTCTATATTGTATTAAAGGTCCTAGATAGAAATAATAAGACAGGAAAATGATAAAATATCAAGAAATGAAAAGATATACAAGGTTATTACCAAAAAAGTTATAAATTTTACTGTGGGATATAAAAGAAGATCTGGAAAATGGAAAGATATAGTATGTTTGTGGAGCGAAAAAAATCAGTATTTAAAAGAACTCAGTACTGTCAAATTTATTCTATATTAAACCCAATTCCAGTCAAAGCCCCCAAATTTTGTCAGACTTCTATAAACCTTTTCCAACGGAATAGCCAAGATTACTAAAATAATTCTGAATTACAAAAAAAGGGGAACTGCTTTATCAGTTATTGAGATTTAATAATTCCTGATACCCATTAAAACTGCATAGCATTGGCACAGTTGGACTCAAATAGGCCAGTGGAACAGAATAGAGAGCCCAGAAATACACACATGCATACCTAAGATCTTATCTGATAGATGTCACATTACAAGTTCACAAGGAAAATATGGGCCTATATACAAAGTAAGAGGTGTTTGGATGAAAGCTATCCATCTGGAAAAAAAAAAAAGTATTTTTGATCTCCTTCTCATACCATTTGGAAAAATGAAATCCAGATGAATTAAAGACCTAAGTGGGACTAAAACTTAAAACATTCTAGGAAAAATTATGGGTGAATGTCTTCATGACCTTACAACAGAGAAGGATTTCTCTGAAAAGCACTGAAGTCAAATATCATAAAGAAAAATTACTAATAAACTTAATTACGTCAAAATTTAAAACTTTAAGGCAAGCTTCAGAATGGGAGAAAATGTTTGCAATATAGTCATGCAATAAAACACATAAAGATTTATTAAGTATATATAAGATTCTTAAAAATCCAACACAAGAAAAGGATAAATCAAAATGAAAAGGGGTAGATAGGAAAGGGAATTCCTATTGAGATAAACATTTCAAATGCTTGACCTCACTGTAATCAGGGAGATGCAAGTTAAGACAATTAAAAGCTATCTTCCCCCACCCCCCTTCAAACTGGCAAAAATTTCATCCAAGTATTGAGATGATATTGGGAATATATGGGAATGCTCATAAACCACCAAAGAGGGGATAAATTTGTATAACCACTTTGAGTATTTAACAATTTCTATCATTGAAAATGTGCACTTCAAACATTCCAAAATTATTTTGATACAGTTTCTCTTTCATTGGTACTGAAGATGACCTGCATAAATGTCCTTTGCAATATTAGAAACAAAGTTGAAATAAACTAAAAGGCCAGTAATAAGGGAACAGATAAAATGTCATATATTCATACAGTAACTAAAATAGAGCCAATTAACGAACCAGATCTAGGTGTGTCCATATGAAATTTTTAGTAGGGAGTACAGCAGAACAACCCGGACAACGATTAGATTTTGTTCCTGAAATAGGATAAGCAAAAACAAATTCTGGGCAACCGTGTGGAGGATTCACTGGAGCAGAAAGCAACTAACACAGGGAGATATTAAAACAATATGGAACAACAACATAAATAAAAACCAAACAGCAACTGCAGGACTCACCATGCCCCAGGAGAGCAATGTGCTAGGGCCACCTACTCCTCTGTGCACCTGGGTAATGCCCATAAAGGAACAAAGCCAACATAACATCACCAGACTTAAAGGACTAAACTGAGGGGCACATCTGCCAAAGTTGACAGCATCAAAGAAAAGTGTGAGAAGAGTGCATTTGGATTGCAAACTGATTCTGTGTCAGGTGGAGGATTCAGTCCTTGGGTCGCAGAGGAGGTCAACGTAAGAAATGGACAGAGAGTAGCCAACAGCCTAACTGTGGGAAAACTAAGAGGCATTCAGCACTAAAGGAAGGTGGTGAGCAAAAAAAAATTATTGCTAATACCTGATTTTATTCTAGTGATTATTTCTCACACCACTTTTTCAGCCCCTGGCCTTGCATTTGCTTAAATGTCACCATCTTGAAATTTTTAGTCTAAACCCCAAAAGCTATGGCAGTCTCTAGTTCATCATGCATAGTAACTTACCCTGTCTGGAGTCACCCTGTTTCCTGATATTTACAACTGTCTTTCATCAGTCACAAAAGTTCAGCAAAGTATTATCTGTCTTGTTCACCTCAGCACTCAGAAAAGTGGCACATAACAAGTGGTAAATAAATCTTCATTGAATGGGGATGCCTGGGTGGCTCAGTTGTTAAGCGTCTGCCTTGGGCTCAGGTCATGATCCCAGGGTCCTGGGATCAAGCCTCACATCCGGCTCCCTGCTCAGTGGGAAACCTGCTTCTCCCTCTCCCACTCCCTCTGCTTGCGTTTCCCTCTCTCACTGTGTCTCTCTGTCAAATAAATAAATAAAATCTTTAAAAAAAAAAAAAGAATCTTGGGCGCCTGGGTGGCTCAGTCGTTAAGCGTCTGCCTTAGGCTCAGGTCATGATCCCAGAGTCCTGGGATCGAGTCCCCCATTGGGCTCCCTGCTCAGCCAGGAGCCTGTTTCTCCCTCTCCCGCTCCCCCTGCTTGTGTTCCCTTTCTAGCTGTCTCTCTCTGTGTGTCAAGTAAAAAACTTTAAAAAATAAAAAAAATTTAAAAAATTTAAGAAAAGAAACTTCGTTGAATGAATTAATGCATTCTTTAGAACTAATGTGTTTTTAGATGAGCAATAACTGATTTCTAATGATAAATGACTGATTAATTATTTTCAGTTGACAAATAAGCCAAGATAATTTAATTAAGAATAAGGTTTGGAATACATTTACCAGAAAATTCTTTAATCCTCCTTTATAGCATTGGCTCTGAGCCCCTGATCTCAATGTATATCCTTATCATCATAACAAAAGGTAAAGTTTTAATCATTTTTATCCATTTTCAATGAAATGTCATTATTTCACCACAGATATATACATATATACATACTTGAAACAACATGTTTTGTTTCCTCTCTCAACTAAACAGAGATAGTAATGCCTGTTCCTTACTTTACAGAGATCAGAATATTCCTATCTGTTCCTTTCTTCATAGAAATGTGAGAATCACTTGTGAGAAAAAAATCTACATTCTTCTTTGAATGTCTTGGAGTCAAGTGCTATTTAAAAATCTAAGATCCTGCTTAGATTTTATTTATTTTTTTTAAAGATTTTATTTATTTATTTGAGAGAGAGAGAGAATGAGAGATAGAGAGCACGAGAGGGGTGAGGGTCAGAGGGAGAAGCAGACTCCCCGCCTAGCAGGGAGCCCGATGCGGGACTCGATCCCGGGACTCCAGGATCATGACCTGAGCTGAAGGCAGTCGCTTAACCAACTGAGCCACCCAGGTGCCCCCTGCTTAGATTTTAAATCGTATTTTCTTTTATCACTAATGCCTACAAGGAATAGATTATTCATTTAGAAAGATAATCTCAACTTTATTTCTGGTGTGATACTTTGGCCACTTAAACATCCTCAAATAGGGATGCCTGGATGGCACAGTCAGTTAAGGGACCGACCCTTGGTTTCTGCTCAGATCGTGATCTCAGGGTCGTGGGATCTAGCCCCGCATTGGGCTTGTACTCAGTGTAGGGTCTGCTTGAGATTCTCTCTCTCTAGCCCTCCCCTTGCTCATGCTCTTTCTCCAAAATAAATAAATCAATAAAATCTTTAGAAAAAATAAAATAAACAAATCTTTAAAAAAAAAAAATCCCCAAACAATAAACTCAATTCAGGACCCAGCTGATCGATTACTTCCCCTGATAAATGGCAAAGGGATGTTTAGTCCATAAACAGGTTTAAGTAGTAGCTTTACAAGTTCATTAACTTTGGAAAGCACATGCTTGGGACTTTATCATCCAGAAAGTAGAAACGATTAACTCACTCTACTCACTTCTTGGTATAAAGAGAAGGGCTGGTCTGCTGATGCTGGAAGAGCCAGCCTTTCAGCCAAACACCATGTTAAGGTTGCTTTCGTATTGGTAAAGCTGAACACAACTTCTTTTTGTCTGGGCTACAGTATTCTTTAAATGCCTCGGAATCTTCAGCAGAGATGTAGTATTTACCTAAAGCCAAGAGGTCTTGGGGTAGTTCAGTACTTAATTCAACCAACTTACCCACCTGTTAAGTCTTGTAGGAGCCAAGAGGCTGCACGGCCCTGCCCCTGGCCCCTGAGCTTTTGCAACAGGGGCACTTAGTGCTCGCAAAGGAGAAAAAGAAATACCATTAAGTCCAGGTGCCACAGCTTTTCTTGGTTAGCCTCCAAATACCTCCAAATGTGCCATGCACAGCATGACCATCTAATATATTGTCCAAACTGGACATTGGTGGGAGTGAAAGGGAATCCTAGCAGGCAGGGTCACAAGAACAACAGGTATAAACCAGTACTGCCCAGACAAACCAGAACGCATGGTGTGTGGTCACCCTAGCAGGCAGACAGGGTTCTGACAGGAACGAGGACAATGGTAATGCTCTTAGAGGAAAAAGGGTCCAAGTGTTTCTGCACTTGGCATCTGTCACGAACCCTGTGTCTGTGAAGCTGCTCTTTATATTCATTGCGTCTCACACTGCTTAGGTTTAACCTCACTGAAGAAAAGTTTTCTGCCTGATGCAGCAAATGTCATCCTCAGTCACAGGCCCAAGGGACTGTTTCTGTTACTTATTTATTTTCTGGTGGTGACTGATTTATCACCAGCATTCAATGTCATTTGCTAGAGCTACTTGTAAATATAACACAATCTGAGAATGTCAAGCCTTCTCTGTTTTTTGAAATTCATCTATTTCTAGAAATCTACCCATATCCAGCAACTCTTCGGTCTATTTGTTACCGACCATTGGCACTGGTGCTGGCATGGAGTTCCCGAGGACCCGTGGCTTGTGTGAGCTGCAGTTGCACTTTGCTAGCTGCTAGCCTTGGGGAAAGATGACTCCAAGTCTTTGCTGAGTCTCTGAAGCATTCTCCATCTTCAAAACTTCAACTTGGTCAGAAACTTTTCTCAGATAGTCTTTGCAGTTACAAAAAAATAAAAGGTAGTATCAGAACGACATGGTGCTGCTGTTATCTAGCAGCGTAAAGATTATTTGCTATCTTATACAATGATCTCACATACTCCGCTCAGGTCTTTATACTCAAACTGGGGCTATAGATTCACGAATATCTACCCAGCCAGAAGCTGCATCTCCCTTATAACTTTGTCATTTTGCCACAACGTTTCATGTTGCCTGTCTTGTAAAATGAGACTGAACTACATTATTATTCTCTAATTTTAATAAAGCAGAGCACTGAGGCTATCATTCAGGGGGAAATTCCAAGGAAGGAAACACATTAAAATTTCAACTACCATAAACATAGAAATGCAGATCAAAACCAAAATGCATCACTTTTGACTTCCTGGAATTTTTAAAAGATTTGCCCAGCTCTCCTGCTCCCTTTTTACTCTGGAGACAGGTTCTCATATCAACTACAGCAAATAAGAAGCTGGGTGAAAATTTCATGGCACATCCCAGAGCTCTATAGTTCTGAGCCTATTGTTCCCTGGCTGGGTAATTTCCTTCGGTGGGGAACAAAGAGCATAGACATTAAAGTTGGCAGGAGTTTTAACTCAAAGGCACTGTCAGCATTGAAGGGAGGAATAACCATATCCATATTCCATAGACAACTCAGCTCACTGAATATGTTTTGCAGGTCAAGTACTCTGCTAAGTACTTTGCATATGTTATCTCTGATTATAGTCAACGATACGAATTAGGCATCATTGTTATCCCCATTTTAAAGATGAAGAAACAAAGGTCAAGCAAGTTTAATTGCTCGAGAATACACTGCTGGAAAGGGGTGAAGCCAGTGCTAGGCCAAAAAGCAATTTTACTCTAAAGTCTATACCCTCTGGAATCTTCTGTATTCCCACATTATTAAACTCCTACAGTAGGAACAAATGTAATATGATTTGGAAGAAATGGTAAATAACATGAATATCCTGAGAAAAGACTTGAAGTAATAGTCTAGTCAGGGAGAAAAATTATCTAGGCAGCAGAAACTTGGAGAAAATAGATTCTGTTTGGTATTAGGATATGATGAGGATGGCTCTATCGATTTTCAAAAAGTTGTGCTAGAAAAGATTATTTAATTCATTTATTCAGTCAGCAAATTTTTATCGAGTGTCTGCTATATACCAAGAACTGTTTTATGTGCTGAAGATATAGGGTGAAAAGAGACAAAGCCCCTGCCCTCAAAGAACTTAAATTCTAGAGAAAAAGACAGATAACATACAAGTCAGTAAATAAAAATACAGTTTCAGGTAATAATTGTTAAGAACTGTGAAGGGTCTGAGATTGTATCCTACTTGCAAGCTCACAAATTAGTTGCCAGTTTCATGGAGAAAATTTTATATCCAGCAAAGGTATCTTTAAGAAATAAAGGCAAAATAAAAATGTGTTTAGATGAACAAAAAAGGGGAAAAATTCATCAGCAGGAGACCAGCACTAAAGAAAATACCAAAGGAATTCTGGAGGCAGAATAAAAATGTGATCCCAGTTCTTTGAAGGCAGGACCATAAAAATGCAGGAAGAAATAAAGACTAATTAAAAAAAAGTAAGTATGTGGATAAATCCAAATGAATATTGACTTACAAAAGATAATAATGTCTTCTGAGATTTAAAATATATGTGCAAGTAAATACATTGCAACAATAGCACAAAAGGCAGTAGGGGGGGTAAATGGGTTCTTCGTTAGTCCAGGTCCTCTAAGAAGCAGATACAAAGACTAGATTAGCCATGAAAAGGATTTGCGTGGTTGAGGCCTATAAGGGAAAGCAGGGAGGGAAGAGGGAAAGGTGAAGAGAGCTGTCAGGTCAAACTCGAAATTCCATGTCCTTTACAAGTATGCACAGAACATTTTTTTAAGATTGTCAGAAAACATGTTAAATAATTGAAATCATTCATGATATGTTTTATAGACATAGTGTAGTTAAGCTAGAAGTCGATAACCAAAATAATCTCCCAAATCAAGGTTTGGAAATTAAGCAAGTCTCTTCTGAATAATTCATGTTCAAAAACATCATATGGGAAAGAAGAAAATATTTATAATTGAATGATAATGAAATAGTACCTATCAAAATTTGTGGATATCAACTAAAGCTTAGAAGGAAACTTAAAGTTTTAGTGTATTTATTAGATAAAAAGTTAAGGCTAAAAAAATCAATAGTTAAAATAGTTACCCCAGGAAACTAGGAATAAAACAATGGCATGGTAAACCAAAGGAAATAGGAGAGAAATAATAGAGATAAGAGCAGAAATGAATGAAATCAAGAAATACACAGTAGAGAAAATTCCCGGAACAAATCATCAAAAAATGTAATTATTTATCAGCGCAAAATTTAAGTCTTCTTTCAATTAGATTGAATGCAAACTATGAAAGAAACAAAGGAGTCGCTATCTAGCCCTTAAAGTCATTTACTTTCTTAACCCCAACACTAATACTTCGAAATATCGGTGTTTGCAACATGGGGATTTTTAACACCATGGTGGCAATCAATGCACCATAGTAAGATTATGAGACAACTGGAAGGAAAACTTTCTTTTCTGAAATGAAGAATGGAGGTTATGAATGAGGAGTTGGGGGGGAGGAATCAGCCCCCAACACACAGGCTTTTACACTCATACTTTCTCAGGCAGATCCGTTTGGTACATAATATACAAAGAAGTTAAGGAACACAAATAGATGTACTTAGAGCTTTCCATGCCATCATACCTCCTGGATTTGCCTACTCATAGGGGCATGCACACCCTCGTTTGTTTTAAGTGAATTGATTATTTTTCAGGATCCAAATCCCTTGAGAAACTGATAGGCACTCTGAACAACCTCCCACAGGGTAGTGCACATACATGCATACCCAGAACTCTGTGTAATTTTAGGGAATTCAGACTGCCCTGAATCCAATGCAGGGATTCTCAGCTTAGAAACCCTGGCCAACAAATATGACAACATGGATGGACCTAGAGGCTATTTCGCTAAATGAAGTAAGTCAGACTGAGAAAGACAAATACCATATGATTTCACTCACATGTGGAATCTAAAATAAGTAAACAAAAAGCAGGATCAGACCTAGAAATACAGAGAACTGATGGTTGCCAGAGTTGGGGGTAGGGGTTGGGCAAAAGGGGTGAAGGGGACTGGGCGATACAGGCTTCCAATTACGGAATGAATAAATCAGGGTAATAGGCACACCATAAGGGATATAGGCAGTGATATTGTAATAGTGTTGTATGGTGACAGAGAGCTACACTTGGGGTCAACTTGGGGGTTGAATCACGATGTTGTACACCTGAAACTAATGTAACATTGTATGTCAACTATACTCAAATGAAAAAATAACAATAATAAAAAATAAAAATTAAATTAAATTAGGAAAAAGCAACCCTGGCCAGATCCAACAACCTAATTTGGAGGTGAGGGATTCAGACATGGAAGAGGTAAGTGGTTAGAAATAGCATAAGTAAGGTATCTGGGAGAACATATGTGGAGCCCCTGGCCCACAGAATCATTTTAAAAAGACTCTTCTCCTCTTCCCCTTCTCAAAATCATAGATCTAGTTTGTTTCAGAAGCAGGATGAAAATTTGGATCTCCTAAATTTCAATTAAATAACGTGTATTTTTAAGAGTAAGGTAGTTTATTTAATTTGCCCAAACAAGCCAAACGTACAGGTCTAGAATCACAACTTTCATTTGTTTGTCAAGCGGGCACAATACTTAAAAAAGACATCTTTCCCTGTGAGTCCTAAATATTGAAACTTTCATTCTCATAGAAAGTCCTTGATGTTGAATTTGAAACAAATGTTTGCTGAGTCAGAAAAACATTTTTATTTTGACTGGGTGTTTAAAAATTAATTATTATTTCTGAAGCCTCAGAACTGCTCCAGCGACCCTGAAGCCCTCCCAGACCAGGATCCTCGAACACATAAACAAACGGTGACGATCAGCCCAAGGGCCACCCCACATGCTTGAGAACAGAACTCAGGTAAACAGTCATTTTTCTTTTCAGCTGCTGAGAAAAGAAGAATATGATTTTTCATTCCACCCCCAGGACTAGATTCCAACCGCCAAGACGATGCCCAGAAATTAAAATAAAAGCACCATGGACTCAAAAATGATTCACAGGTAATTACTAGGTGCCTCTAGCTTTGTGTTTTCTTTTTCCATTATATACATGTCTGGCTTTTTTTGTCTTTATCAAGCTGACAGTTTGCTCATTTAGATCTGATCTGCAGAACACCACTTCATATCTCTAGTGCAATAAAGTGAAAAAGTAGAAAGATGCATCGGTTTCATTACAAGCCCTTAATATGATACTAACATGCTATCTGTGGTGCATATCTCATGCATTAAGATATTGTTCTTCAAATCGTGAAAAATATTGTTAAAAGCTCCATTAGAAATTGCTTCCATGTTTTATGTGTCTGTGTAAATCAGTGGTTCTCAACAGGTTGTGTATGGAGAGGGGAATAATTTTGCCCTACAGACAACATTTGGCAATGTCTGGAGACATTTTTGATGGTCGCAACTTGGGAAGGTGTATGCTATTGGCATCTAGTAAAGGACAAGGGTAAGGATGCTGCTAAACATCTTTCAAGATCCAGGAGATCCCCCTATAACAAAGGATTATCCAGCTCGAAACATCAACAATGCTGAGGTTAAGAGGGCCAGGTGTAAGTTTAAGTTTGTGTAAATCTGTATTTATTTTTCTGGCAATTATGCAGAATATGGGTTTATATCCACTTCTTCAAAATAAACAAAAATGTTTTAGAAATCAGTTTACTTTGTTTAGAAGCACTTCCCATACCAAAAAGATCATTGAAAATGAGTACATTATTTCTAATATTTTCATGTTTATCAGTGTTTTGTGTGGGATTAAAAAAATCTGTTCAAGGATATAAGAAAGGGCATGTAGAAAAAAGGAACAATAATTAAAGTTTGATCTTTATACTTTATGGATATAGAAAATAATTATTGTAAAACACATTTGAAATATTAATAATTTCCACTTCTTGATGCCTTGATTATATATTCCATTTTGTAATGTCACCTTTTTTGCTAGCCAAAGAAATATTTCTTAAACAAAAAAATCAAAGACATATCTTTAATATGTGCCCATTTATGATGTTTCCCCACCTCTATCCTTAACCAAAAATAAGTTTCCACAACATTTTAACTGAAGATCTAAAAAATGACACCCTAGCAAATGTGGTGCTAATATAAACAGTCAAATCTTTGGTTGTTTCTGAAAGTAACTGCAGACGACAGAATCCCATCTGGTTGGTTGATAATAATAAAAAGTTCTTTTGGCTATAGTGCATAGTTTAGAGACTGTCTTGGAATGTCCAAGTCCTAGGTTTGAATACCACCCAGCCAGAAGAGAGCAGACAGGGAAAAAGCTGAAAGATACCACTGGACAACATACAATGGTACTGCCCCCATCACTCTGTACCAGTGACCCCAAGCCAGAAACATGGAAGAACTAGGCACCTCTACCATCAGTCATGCTGGGACATACACCTGTGCATAGCCACCACCCAGGTTGCACACTGCTACCTCTGAACCAACTATAGGTGGGTCAGCTTGGGGAAAACTCAATTGCTTAGAGCACCATAGCTGCTAGGGAATGTGAAAATGTAGATTTTAGCTTTATAGTCTTCATGGTTCTAGACATCAAGATAAAAGGGATTGGAATGGGAACTGAGCCAAATTATAGTATCTGCCATAGTCACCAGATTATTTTAAGGCACATCAGCATTTTAAAAAATATTTATTTTATAGCATTCTAATTTGGTTCTAAAGCTATTCATAATCCTGTTTGTCTCTTTGGGGGTGTTGCTACTCTTCATGTTTGTGTTCTTTCTACAGATGAGTTCTTTTCTAAAATATCAAACCTAATTGCCGTATCATTTATTTATTCTACCAATAAACACTGAATGCCTGCTATGGAACAAGCATTGTTCCATTCTGCACATACAGTTGTGAATTTAAAAAGGCAAAAATCCTTGTCCTCGTGAAATTACATTCCAGTGAGAGCTCAGTAAATCAATTAGGATTAGGGTTAGCTACACATAACAAAAACAAAATTAAACTAAACTGAATTACAGTAGCTTCAACAAGACAACAGTTTGTCTCTGACATAAAAAAAGTCTGAAGATGAGAAAGATTGCAAAAATAGCCCTATTCTTCCCCCTTCCTATATCATCCCCTTTGTTATGTAACCTGCAGTTCCTCTCACTAAGGAAGTGGAATCCATGTCTTGAATCTGAGCTGGCCTTATGACTTGCTTTGGCCAATAGAATGGGGCAGAAGTGCTGGTGTTCCAGTTCCAAACCTAAGCCCTAAGGGATCTTCATGTTTCCACTTGTTCTTTTGTGCCTCTATGGTTCCATGAGAAGGATGCACCCCACCGCCGTGCTGGAGGATGAAAGACACATGGAGCAGAGCAGATTCACACCAACTGGCCCGTTTGAACCCACCCTAGACCAGTCAACTCTCAGTTGACCTCTAGAAGCAGGAGAGAGCCCAGATGAGCTGAACTCCACAGATGTGCGAGAAATAAGTGTTTTTGTAGACCTCTGAGGTTTTGTGAACATTTCTTGCTTAGCATTACTGTGGCAATAGAGAACTGATACAGGAACAAAGCAGTCTGGGCAGACATAAAAGCTTAGAAGTGTTAGGGACCCAAGCTCCTTGTATTCTGCTGCTTTAATCCTCAATTTGTGGCTTCTATTTTATCATCCAATATTGCTGCTGAGCCATCACTTCCAAATACACACATCCCAGCTAGTGGGAAAGCAACAAGGGGTGAAAAAGGAGACAAATGTTCCTTTTAAGGGAACTTCTTGGAAGTTAGTTATAGACACATCCAGCTATAAGGAGTGAGAACCAGAAAATGTAGTCTTTATTCCTACTGCCTGTGCCTAGATAAAAACTGGGGGTTCAATCAGTAAGGAAGAAGAGGAGGCTAGATTCTGGGGACAATTGGTAAACCACATGTGCCAATAAAACATACTGAGAGAGGGGCATCTGGGTGGCTCAGTCGGTTATGTGTCTGCCTTCAGTTCATGTCTTGATCTCTCAGACCCTGGATTGGGCTCCCTGCTCAGCAGGGAGTCTCCTTCTCCCTCTCCCTCTGACCCTCCCCCCACTCATGCTCACGCTCTCTCTCAAATAAATAAATAAATAAACAAATAAATAAATAAATTCTTTAAAAAAAAAACATACCGACAGAAAGAAAGTTACCTATTTCCCAATTTAGGGCTCTTACCAAATGAAAGCAGTTTTCTAAAATTAAGCTACATTGTTTTCTGGATGGACTGTGAAATTATAATACTTAATAAAGAAATATTAATATTCATAAATCCAAAATAGCACTTTTTCCTATGGCATTTTACTGTTTATGCAATTTTGCTTTTTGCCAAAGGGACAAAGCCTTTTTTTTTCCACTAATAGTTCCAACATTGTCCGACTGTCTAAATAATTCAGCTGGTGTTAGCAAGTGTTTCAACAAAGCAGTGTTCATTTTTATCATAAGTGGTCATCAAGCATAACAGCAGATTCCACCTGGGCTAAAAGACTAGTTTTAATAAGACATTTTGGGGTAAAAGGATGAGAAGCAGAGGAGTAATTGCTTCTGCACCTAGAGGGGCCATGGTTCATCCCCACACTGTAGAAGTCACCTGGCAATATGTATTTAACTATGTTTTTGAGTAAGGAATCCAACCATAGTAAGAAAATATGTACCAATAGTTTAAAGTATAATTTAAAATATAATTTCCCTATTCTTGGGTTCTTAATTCCCAAATCAAATCTTAAATTCACTTGAGCATAGCTATACTTTTAAGAATGTGAAATGAAATGTACAGATTAACTCTGACTGTTTTACTTGCCTACCCTGTGTGTGCGCGCGCATGCACACACACACACACACACACACACACACACACACACACACACACACTGGCAAGAAATTTAAATCATTTCTTCCTCAACTCCACATACTCTTACAGAACCTGCTCGTATCTGTTCTTCAATCCTTGCAAAATGAGCAGTGGGGCGAATTACTGGCTATTGGTAACTGAAACAGTGATAGACACCTAACCTCAGATGGGAAAATCATGTAGGTCCTCTCTTCCAGAAGTTTCTAAATGAGACACAGCAACTCTAAGCTCTTAGGTTAATGAACTGAGAGAATTTTGGTGGAACGATTTCTTATCACAGCCCTGCTTAAGCATTGGATGTCAGCCTTTAGACAAAGAATGAAGCAAACAGGCAGAGTTATAAGAAACCATGAAGTTCAAGAATGACAGAGAGAGAGAGGGAGAGAAAGAAAGAGAGAGAGAGACAATGAATAGCTGTCTGTTTCTGATGACTTTCCTGGCTTCAGTCCCTCATGAAGACAAATCAACCAAGCTATTTGCATCTGGGTCAAATTATTGTCTTCTTTCCTGTTATAAGCTCCTATGATCAACTATACGAAGTACTATCTTAGGCCGATCTCTCCACTTGCAAACTGAAGCACATCCTTTAGCTCCTAATCAAGGACATCATTCCAGATATTATCCTCAATGTCTCCTGCAACATCAATTTTTTCTTAATACTAAATCATTCCCCCAGTGCCACAGCAGTACGTGGAACATAGCAGATGCTAAATAAATATTTGTTGAATGAACTCACCAAAGGGGAAAAAGCATAGTCAACAGAAATCAGGCTTCAAGAAAGTAGATTGGCAATAGTGCAGCTAGAGGAAGGAGTAGGGAGCAAGAGGGAAAAGCTATACCACTGGAGAATTATTTAGGAAGGTCACAATCCCAAGACACAGGTGCATTAAAAGACCAAAATTTAATCACAAGACTACAGAATGCTATTTCACTTCCACACTTTATCACAATACCAGCAGGATTCCAGTATAATAACAGTGGATTGTGGCTGAAAACGTCAGGCTCATTCTGAGGGAGAGTTACTTAGGGAAGTCTCCAGTCAAAAAAGGAGACAAAAACAAGATCATTAGAGGAATTTTAAGGCTCTAACACCTGTAGCAACAGCAGACACTAATACAGTCCAACTCCTAGCCCAATTAATATAGATCCATCCACTACATGCTTATTCATAGTTCCTATTATTTGATACATGTCCAACTTCTAGAAGTAGACTAAAGAGACATGAAGATTAAATGTAATGTAGTGTCATTACATTTAAGGATGACATTCTGGAAAAAAAAACGGGCAGTGGAGGAAAACTAAGGAATTCTGAATAAAGTATGTACTTTAATGAATTATATCTATAGTGGTTCATTAACTATGACGAATGTACTATAATAAGATTATAATAAGAGGTCCTGGGTGAGAAGTATATGGGAACTCTATACTCTGTGCAATTTTTCTGTCAACCTATAACTATTTTAAAATTTGAAAGCTTATTTAAAAAAATGAAAACAGAAGATGAAAATCATTGTCGGGTAACTGTCACTCAGCATCATATTACTTCCTTCCCTGTTCATTAAAAATATCCCTCTGGGCTCTGGAGATCATGGAATACCAACACACAGTTTTCACACAAAGTGAAATATCCTAGAGGCAAGTGTCCTAATAAAAAAATACTTCATTTTTATAATTAATTTTCTTCTTCCACATCAACAAGGCATTCAATAAGGCTGATAGTGTCATGTAGAAGAGGAAAAATTTCTCTGACTTTCATCCTAAAGTCTAAGCTGGGCTTACTGGGGGGTGGGGGGAGAGAAAAATCATTAATATTTATAGCTCTTAGCTTTGACAGTTCTTGGCATATTCTGTTATTTCACAGAGAATATTCTCCTTGGGGTGGAAGGTAGAGGTTAAGCATCTATGTTGGATGTCTACAGATCAAGACAACAGGAGTTCACATTCATGCAGACTTGTTTGGTTTCCATGCCAGGAAGTGGTGTGTTATTATTTTGCCTTCCTTAGGCTCATGGAAGACAGCAACACCTGAGCCCCCACTGTTCAATTTAGATGTTCAATTTCAAGAAACATTTCTTAAGTGATTACTAAATATAAGCTAATAACAAAGGATTATTAAAATTCTAGCTTTGAGGAAGTTAATAACCAAAAGGGATTATGTTATATATCTAAATACTATATCAAAATATATAAAATTCTGTACTACGTAGTGAGAGATGGAGAAGTAGATTCACAAATTAGAAGTATGACTCCTGAAAGGTAACAGCTTCCATATTACTTAGAAAAAAAAAAGATGACAGAGACACAAGCATGTGAAAGAATTTAAGGTCACATTCGTATACTGTAAGAGGATAGTTCTAATTATCACAACCCAGGTATTTCAGAAATGCATCTTCTGAAGTACCAGCTCTTTCTGGCCATGCTCACCCTCCAGCAGTTTTCCTTTCAATTGGTAGCGAACAGTATTGACCCCAGTAGCATTCCCAGGAGTATTTTTAAAAACTAGCTGAAGTCCAGACATCTCCAAAATAGTTTTTCCCTACAGCTCACGTTGGAACCTTGAAGCCAGTTAATTTTCCTCACATCACCCTGTGTGGTCAACCAAAATGCAAGCCTTTGGGATCATCCATCTTTTTCCCTACCCTCATTTCTACCTAGCTGGCCTTCCTTGTTCCTATCTCCTCATCTCTGAATTTTACCTCCACCTGTTCCATTGTGTCCTTTGAACCCCCAGTTCCTCTGCAAATAAACTTCTCCTTCCAGAGTGCTTTTCCTCCTCCTTTACGGCGAGGTCTTCTCTCTTGACTCCAGTCTGGTCTTAGGAACTTTCTCCTCCATGCTCCGACGTCTACCCCTAAATTTACTCTACAGCTTGTTACTTTGTTGTAATTCTGTTTCCTCTTCATTTTTGCATTCCCAGGACCTACCAAAGGCCTTACTAAGCATTAAATGACTGAATGAACACAAGAACACCACCTAGCAAATGCAAACTTGTATGGTGGAAATTGCACATCTATGTGGTTTAGAGGAAGAGTTGATTGTATTTGGATTCGAATTAATCAAGCAAAGCTGCAGCCCTCAGTTAAGTGAACTGGAGGGTTCATCTATGAAAATATAACTCATATCACTTAAAATGAAAAAAAGAAAAAGTGATTAAATTTCCCCTTTTTTCCCCTCCAACCCTCCTCAGTCCCTAAGGAAATGTAATGATATTATCAGTTTGACAGCTTCTCTCTATGAACCTTCTACCCTTACACATCATGGTGACAGATGCTGGTGAGGTAAGAGGAAATAGCAGTTTTCATAGCACCCACGTGGTCAATAAGAGGCAATTCACACACTGGGAAGTGTAGCCCTGATCACCAACTGCGTGCTGAGAGCCGCACCGCTCAGATGAGAATAAAGAACCAGAATGTTAGCTGAGGTCAGAGCTTCCTGGACTCGTTGACAAATGAAATCAAAAAAATATAAAAACAAAACCATCATATTATTTTCCTTGTCAGAATTTGCACTTTGAACAGTGGATGTCCAGGAACAACTCAAAGAATTCAATAATTCAATTCATGCTGGTAGGCATTTATATTTTGTGAACTTTTCTGTGTTGGATGCTATATAATGATTAAATGTTATATAATGACTAAAAAATGAAATGACTCTCATGACTTAATATTACAGAAAAAGGAAAACCCATTCTTAAGAAGTCACAAGTCAAATTTGCCATGAATAATTATATAAGAAGTAAAGGTCAAAGAGGAATTAGAGATCAATAACTGAACACAGAACAATTTTTTGACTTTTCATTCCAGTGCTACTTTTATTCAAAAATTGCTGTAGAAATGACGTTGCTGGAGGAAATAAAATAACAGGCAGTAATCATTTTGACAGTTGGGTTAGGAGAATAATTCCATGTTTCTTAGTCTTCCCCTAATGTAGGGATGTTTTAGAAGATACTTGTTATGATCAGTACAGAACTTAATTTACATCAGTCTCTCCCCACTTAAATGCTTCTCTGAGCCATTTGAGAAATAATACCAGAGAGTCAGATGCCCTGGGATGAAAATATCAGCTTTAGTATTCTTTAAGTTGATATGGAAGAATGTGGCTTCAATGTTCAGCAACAATATATTTCTAATACTGCACCAGGGAATTAGACAGACTCATGCGCTCAGTCTCAGGCTGGGCTGAAATCCACAGCCCTTCCCAGAGGGCAGAGGTAGAGCATGGAGAAGCAGACAAGCGCATGTCATTCCAGTGGGCAGAAGTTCCAAAAGAGAAAGGGAATGGAAGGAGTGGAGCTCTATGTGTCTGGGTCCTCCTCCCAAACTCACCAAGCAGGTAAAATTGAATGGGAAAAGGTGATCAGCAAAAGTGAAGACAAACAAGAGTGACATCCAGAGAATGAAATACAAACTGAAAAATGCTGGATATTGTATTAATTCCATCTTCGGCGATTGACTTTGTGCTCACACAGATCTCAGCTCTGACCTCTTGCTATTACATGATCTCAGTTAAGTTACTTAATCTCTCAAAGCCCAGTTTCTCGTCTGGAAAATGTGAAAAACAATGGCTACCTGACAGAGTTGTAAGAGTTAAGCCAACAGAGTGCATGTAATACACTTAAGAAGGTGCCTGAAACACACACACACACACACACACACACACACACACACAACCGTGAATAAATGATAGCCATTGTTATCTTTTATCTTCAAACACTTGGTAAGCTGTAAATCACTAAGTAAATGGAAGGGATTATTATCATTACTATTATTGTAGGAAATTTCACTGCTGTTTCACCAAAAGGCAACAGCTAAATAGAGGTTGTTTCATTCCATATCCGTCTTTTACACAGAAACTAACAGCTGTTCATTAATGGCCGCCTCACTCCCCAGTGGGATGTGAGCCATATTATAATAGAAAAGGTTATATCCTCATTAAGCATATAAGGTGTGTTGTGGAGCAGAAAGTCACACGTCAGATGTGTCTTATCACTTGTCATCTTGTCATACTTGTTAAGTCAAGAGATACATATAAATTCATAACAATTTAGGTGTTGTGATTTTTTTCATTGCTTTTTAAAAATTTCTTTCAAATCCACGTTTTCTATTTGATAGCTCTGAGGTTAAATGTTTAACGTGGGACATTGTCATTGCTGTGTACTTCAATATATAGCCACTGTAATTAAGATTTCAAGTGACTCTGGTTGTGAAGTACATTGCCTCTGGTTTGCATAATGTACAATATATTCATTGTTGTGGCTTCCTTTGCATAAATCAGTCTTATTAATATCTTATTCATCTTCTTGCCTTCCAGAGTCTTGAATCAAATTAATTCTCTGAAGGAAGAAATGTCAGGACTCAGCCAGCTAGGGAGATCTGCATAATTCTAGTCCGTTTTTCAATAAAATTTGTACTATAGGCGGTCACATGATTTACTAGCAAATTTTAACTCTGCTGCCTCTTTGTTTCTCTAGGAAACAAGAACAGAGATTTGTATCTACATATAATGTGCAGAGAACTGTAGTAAAAGGGTTAAAGAAAAAGAGTAGGCATCAAGTTATGACAGTGAATCCCAGCTGGTTCCTCTAACAGATATTCTAGCAGGAGTCCCAGTTTGAAACGAAGGAAAGTGAAAACATTGTCATTATGAAAACTTGAAGCAATGAATATTCTATTCTGCTAGCATAACGGTGAGGTATCACCATGCTGTGAGTGGTGACAGACCCTCCACTGAGGACTAAGCTTAACGCTAGCAATTCCCACCCTAGTTGGTGACACGGAGTGAACAGATTCCCCCAGCTGATTTTGCTTAGACCCACCTGGGCCTGGTGTGAAACCACAAGAAGTCCCTCAGAAAACAAAGTGAAAATTGCTGAAAAGGAGAGAAGGTTGTCCTCTTTGCATAGCTCCTTGGAAAGCTGACCATGACATCCACAAACAAATGAAAGATAAATCTCTTCACAAGACACCTTTATCTAATTCTCTACAGAAGACCATTTTGTTGGTCTCAACAACATGGTTGTTTCTTCCCAGCCAAGTCTGCTATAGATGTCAATTTTCTCTCTAGCTAGAAAGTAATCTTCATTGTGCCAATGCACCTTGATCGCCTCTATAGAGTCTACCAATAAAACAGTTCTGGATATGGAAACATTTCTATTTGCATGAAATAAAAGATAATAAATATGAAAAAAGTGCCATATTAATATATAATACCTTCCTCTACTCCTACTTTCCTGTCTTCCACTTTTATAATGAAATTTGAGGACAGGTTTTCCTTGAAATCTTAGAAATTAATCCAACAAACATTTATTATACTCCAGTTGTGACAGGTTTTATATTGAACATGAGAAACATGAACCAAATGCACACATTTATACATAAAAATGTACTGAGTATTGGACTTCCACTTTGGGCCGTGATAGAGTAAGTGGTATTGGATTTATTCTTCCACTAAACACAACTATAAAACTGGACAAATAATAAGGGGAAATTTTTTCAGGTACTGAACAACAGAGAGCACTGGCTTTGATGATTAAAAGACAGAAAACACAGTAATTGAACTACACATTCACTGCCATTTTCTTCCTTGGGACATTTTCCTGGCCACCCAGGAATGTGGAACCCAGAAGAGCAATGATCTCAGTGATCTGAGGAGGCAGAGTAGGTTGGGGCTGTTGAGGTGGTTGAAATGTACACATCATGATATAGCAAAGAGAAAGCAATACAGACGGGTCCCCAGATCTGTGTGGTAGTTACCCTTGGGTACTTGTCTGAGTGCTGGACTAAACACAAGCAACACAAGACTCCAAGGGTATAGCAGAGAGCAGTTTCTGGGTGGCAAAGAGCTGAAGGAAGATAGTAAAGTCAGGCTGTTCTGGGAGGAGTTGGTGTTGCAGCCATGCCAGAGTTGAAAGACCTTGCTGATTACTATGCATTCAAAGATGACCCAGAAAGGCCATGCCTTAGGAATAAGTAGCACTCCCAAAAATAGCAGTCATGACCTAGTATGATGACAAAACCAAAATATATCTGGCTCAGTAAAGCCTAAAGCCAATCCAGACAATATCAAGAGGATTCACCATTAATCTGATTTGCTTGCCAGAACAAAATTCAGGACAATTCTGACTCCTCAAAATTTATCATCCAAAATGATATCCAGCACATAATAAGAAAAATACTAGACATGTGAGTGAAGGGGGCAGGAAAATGTGATACATAATCAAAAAGAAAATAGGTAACAGCAATAGACCCCAATATTATCCAGATGTTGGATTTAGCAGATAGATTTTCAAAAGCATTGTAAATTCATTCAAGAAACTATAGATGATGAATGAAAAAAGGGATGAAGAAGCTCAGCAGAGAAATGGAAAATATAAAAAAGAACTAATGGAAATCCTAAACCTAAAGAAATGCAACATCTGAAATTTAAAATTTCCTGGGTTGTTTTAAAATCAGATTTTTTGTGTGTGTGTGGCAGAAGGGTCAGTGAATATAAAGACAGATCAATAAAAATTACTCAAGGGGCACCTGGGTGGCTCAGTCATTAAGCGTCTGCCTTTGGCTCAGGTTGTGATCCCAGGGTCCTGGGATCGAGCCCCGCATCAGGCTCCCTGCTCAGCAGGAGACCTGCTTCTCCCTCTCCCACTCCCCCTGCTTGTGTTCCCTCTCTTGCTGTGTCTCTCTTTGTCAAATAAATAAATAAAATCTTTAAAAAATAATAAAAAATAAAATAAAAATTAAATCAAAGAGTAAAAGGAAAAAAATTGGGAGGAAAATGAACAGAGCTTCAATAATCTGTGGAACAGTATAATTTCCTTAGATGATTGGCATCCAGGGGAGTAGAGATAGAATGGCTTAGAAAAAAATATTTTAGAAGGCAATGGAAAAAATGTTCCCAAATTTGTTTTAAAAACATTAATTCATAGATCTAACATGTTCAGATGACCCCAAGCAGGATAAATACAAAGATAACCACACTGATCCCCATCATTTTCAAACTAGTGAAAATAAAACATAAAGAGAAAGATCTTTAAAATATCCAGAAGAAAAAAAAGACACATTACATATAGGAGAGTCATCATGAGAATGACAACTAACTTCTCATTAGACAAAAAAATTGAAGAAAATGAAACAAAATCTTTAAAGTGATGAGAAGTGTATTAGTTTGCTAGGGCTTCCATAACAAAGCACCATGGACTGGATAGCTCGAACAACACGGATTTATTGGCTCACAGAACTAGAGGCTAGAAGTCCAAAATCAAGGTGCTGAGACAACTGGTTCCTTCTGAAGACTATGAGGGAATCTGTTGGTTTGTCAATGGCTGTCTTCTCACTATGCCTCTTCACATTGTCTCCCTGTATGCACGTCTCTATACCCACATTTCATCTCTTTCTAAGGACACCAGTCATATTAGTCAGGGTCCCCAGTGACCTCGTTTTAACTTGATTACCTCTGTAAGACCCTATCTCCAAATAAAGCCACATTCTGAGGTACTGGGGGTTAGAACTTCAACATATGAATTTGTTGGGGGATGGAGGGACATGCAAACCAACCCATAGCAAAAGAAAGTTTTATAAACCTCTCAAACTCTAATTCTATATCCAGTGAAAATATGCTTTACAAATAAGAATAAGATAAAGATTTTTTTCAGATAAAATAAAACTAAGGGAAATTTTTGCAACCAGAACTTTATGTTAGAGAATTGCTAAAGGAAGTTCTTTACATTAAAGGGAACTTCTACATAGAGTCAGATCTACACGAAGAAATGAAGAACTCCAGAAATTTTAAGAACATTAAGTAAATATAAAAAGTATTTTCTTTTTTTCCTAATTTCATTAGAAACATTGTAATGTTTATAATATAGAGAGAAGAAAAATATATGACAGGAGCACAAAAGACTTCTACTGTAACAAGTCTCTTAAATGTTAGTTAAACTGGTACAATTTTTTTTAAAGATTTTATTTATTCATTTGAGACACAGAGATACAGAGAGAGAGAGAGAGAGAGAGAAAGCATGAGCAGAGAGAGAGGCAGAGGGAGAGGGAGAAGCAGGCTCCTCGCTGAGCCAGGAGCCTGATGCGGGGCTTGATCCCAGGACCCTGATGCGGGGCTTGATCCCAGGACCCTGGGATCATGACCTGAGCTGAAGGCAGACGCCTAACCATCTGAGCCACCCAGGCGCCCCATAAACTGGTACAATTTTGATTCTAAGTAAGATATGATAAATTAAGGACATAAAACATAATCCCTGGAGCAACCACTAAAAGAATACAACAGTTAGAGATTAAAAAAAAAAAGGAAAAAGGAAATCATAAAAAGTAATCAATTAAACTACAAGAAGCCAAGAAAGGTGAGAGCTTAAGGGGTGGGAAAGGAATATAAAAACAGATGGGACAAATAGAAAACTAATAGCAGGTGGAGGCTTTAATCTAACTGTAGCAGACTACATTTTCCATATATAGCCACAATAAAGTCTCCCATCTTCTGCAGTGGGTCTGTATCAGTTTTCCAGGACTGCCATAATACTACAGACTAAGTGGTTTAAACAATGTAAGTTTATTTCTTCACAGTTCTGGGGGCTTGAAGTCCAAAATCAAGGTGTCACCAGAGTTTCCTTCAGGGAGACCTCTCATCAGCTTGTAGATGGCTGTCTTCTCCCATTGTCTTCACATGGTCTTCTTCTTCTTTTTTTTTAAGTGGGCTCCATACCCAACGTGGAGCCCAATGTGGGGCTTGAACTCACAACCCTGAGATCAAGACCTGAGCTGAGATCAAGAGTCAGATGCTTAACTGACTGAGCCACTCAGGTGCCCCTACATGGTCTTTTTCTTAAAGGCTCCATCTCCAAATACAGTCATATTCTATGGTGCTGGGGATTAGGAGTTCAACATATAAATGTGGGGGGACACAATTCAGTCCATAACAGGGGCTTTGCCATCAGATCAAGAGGCAGAGTTGTTTCTCCATCCCTTTGAATCTGGGCACATGCTGTTACTGCTTTGACCAATAGATTATGACAGAAGTGACACTGTCAGTACCAGTCATGGTCCTGATCTGACCTGGCAGTGTGCTTACAATGGAATACTAGTAAACAGTAAAAGGGATTGAACTACTGATAAACTCAACTTGGATGAACCTCAAAACTAGTATGTTGAAAGAAGCCAGACATAAAGAAATGCATATTTTATGATTTCATTTACATAAAATTCAAGGACAGGCAAAAGTAATTTAACTGGTAGAAGGTAGAACAATTAGAAATTAGTAATTCCTTCTGTTTGGAGGAGAATGGTGTGACTAGAAGGAGCCGATGATGGAAGTTTCTTGATGATGGAAATGTCCGTAGTGTCATTGGTTACATAAGTGAAGATATTTGTTAAGACTTATCAAACTATATGGGCGCCTGGGTGGCTCAGTTGTTAAGCGTCTGCCTTTGGCTCAGGTCATGAACCCCGGGGTCCTGGGACTGAGTCCCACATGGGGCCCCTGCTGCTCAGCGGGGACCCTGCTTCTCCCTCTCCCTCTGCCTGTTTCTCCCCCTGCCTGTGCTCTCTCGCTGTCAGATAAATAAATAAAATCTTAAAAAAAAGAAAAAGACATCAAACTATATAGTTAAGATCTGTAAATTTTATCATATATGTTAGTTTAGTTTCCCATTGTTGCTACAACAAATTACTACAAGCTTTGTGGCTTAAAACAACACAAATTTATTATCTTACAATTTCGGAGGTCAAAAATATGTCTCACTGGTCTGAAACCAAGGAGGCCCTAAGGGAAAATTGACTTTTTTGCCTTTTCCAGCTGCTAGGGCTGCCCACAATCCTCGGCTCTTGCTTCCCTTCCATCTTCAAAGCCAGCAATAGCCATTCACGTCCTTCTCACATCTCATCACTCTGACACTGACTCTCTTCCACACCTAAAGGATCACGGTGGTTATATTGGAGCAATCCAGATAATCCAGGATAATTTCCTTACCTTAAAGGAGTTCATTAGCTATCTTAATCTCATCTATACCTTAATTCCCTTGTCAAATAACATTCACACATTCCAAGGATTAGGACATGGAAATTTTTGTGGTGGGGGGTGGAGTTGGGGGGGAGTATTACCTACCACATTTTATGTGAATTTTACTTCAATAAAAAACAATTTTTGTAAAAGCTACTGGATGCCTATGCCAGTCACCATTCTAGATCTCTCTCTATATATACATACGGTTACATATTTATCTATTTTTGTGTGTCTGCCCTACTAGAATCTAAGCTTCTTGAGGACAAGGAGGTTTGTTTGGTGTACTGTATTAGAACAGCATCTAGCACATAGTAGGAGCTCAATAAAAATTTTTGAATGAATGAAGGCAAACTCAATCAGTTTCATTTATTTTTGCTGATTTTGTGGATAATCTTGATTGAATGACTTCTTAGCAGAATTTTATGTAGATAAAAATCACAGAAATTAAGAGTCTACTAACCCCACTAAAAAGTATTTGGTTTTGAACCATTAAATGTTTGTATTAGAATATCATCATCACCTAATAGAACAGCCTAGTTATAATGCCAGGAAGCAGAGAACAGAGCCATCCCCTGGAAGAGTCAGTCTCTATATTAAAAAATAGAATTTTCTCAGAAAATAATTTGGTTCAGGAGAAATACTCAAGAATTTATTTCCTGATATATTTTGGTTATTTATATTGCTACTCCTTATGATGCTGAATTATATTTTTTTCAAACTAAAACATGTGGTGTTAGAAATGTCACCAAAAAGAATATATTTTTCTCTTATTAAGTATTTTTCTGAAGGTTTATAAAAGTCAACACCAGAAAGCCTTATGTTTTGTACCATCATTTCTAATATTTTGAAACAATTGAGGGCTTGGTTTTCTTCATAACTTCGTAACATCAGGCACAAACACATCCTGTCTTTAAAAAAATAAAGACATTGCATTTGACTGTGCTTGGCAGGAAATACAAGTGTTGCTTCTTTCTGCCCCCTCCCAACATGTTTGTATCCCTTAGGAAATAAATGCAACATCAATATGTAAATTCACCAACAGCTTCTGACTTCCCTCTTACTCTGATTTGTGTTTCAAGTATCACCACTGAAACTCTGGTTCTTTACAAATTTATCCATAAGAGAACAAATAATTTATTCCATTGAAGAGTTGATTAAATATTGATTAAATTTATATTACAGAATGAGCCTAATTGAATTAGCACACAGACATACACTGCAATGATCTCTTACTTCCAAAGATCTACTGATCAAAGATGTCTTATTTTAAGATAATTTTTATCTTAAAATTTATATGAAATGTGATCTTGCCCAATATTAATGATCATCATAATCAGATTGTTTTTCTTTCTTTTTAAAGATTTTATTTATTTATTTGAGAGAGAGAGAGAGTAAACAAGAGAGAGCATGAGCAGGAGGGAGGGGCAGAGGGAGAAGCAGACTCCCCACTGAGCAGTGAGCCCTTGGCCCCCAACGCTGGGCTCCATCCTAGGACCCTGGGATCATGACCTGAGCTGAAGGCAGATGCTTAACTGACTGAACCACCCAAGTGCCCCAGATTGTTTTTCTTCCTAAAGTTTTTCTTATTAAAAAAAATGTGTGTGCGTGTATTGCTAAAGCTTTCTGTGGAAAAAAACAATCAAGGGTTTTCATATAATAGGCATCTGCTATGGACTGAATGTTCCTACTCCCCCCAAATTCATGTGTTGAAGCCTTAATCTCCAATGTGATGATATTTGGAGGTGAAACATTTGGGAGGTAACTAGGTTTAGATAAAGCCCTAGAGTTGGAGCTTTCAGGATGGGATTAGTGCCCTCATAAGAAGAGGGAGAGTCCTTTCTCTCTGCCATGTGAGGATACAGCAAGAAGGCAGCTGTTTGCAAACCAGGAAGAATTTCCTTACCAGACACCAAATCTGCTAGCACCTTGATCTTAGATTTCCTGCCCTCTAGAACTGTGAGAAAATAAATGTCTGTTGTTTAAGCCCCCAATCCATGGTATTTTGTTACAGCACCTCAAGGTGACTAAAACAGCATCTTAGCACCTTGAAGGCATGAAGAATGGAATTTGGTGGAGCCAAGAATTCTAAAGGACACAAATACATTTAAAAGGGGGACTAAAGGGGCACCTGGGTGGCGCAGTAGGTTAGGCTCCGACTCTTGGTTTCGGCTCAGGTCATGATCTCAGGGTTGTGAGATCAAGCCCCGAGTTGGGCTCCACGCTTAGCACTGAGTCTGCTTGAGATTCTCTCTCCCTCTCCCTTTGCCCCTCCCCCTGGACATGCTCTCTCTCTCTCTCTCTCTCTCTCTAAATCTTTAAAACAAAGGAGGGGGGACTAAAATGGACAGTATCCAATTAAAAAAAAAAAACACATAGAAATGTTGCAAAAACAACTTGCCAGACCAAAAAGATATAATGGACCAATAATATATAATGGAGAATTTTTATCTCATCATAAGAGATTGAAAAACAAAGTTAGTAAAGGACAAATAATTAACTTTTAGAACAGGAACCTTCTGAAGCCCCAAGAACCCTGGAGATAACTTAATACAACTTCCCAAATATGGGCTAGGTCACAAAATAATGAGACCTGGCGTGGGGGCGGAGGAGTATTATAAAGAAGAAAGCATCCTTTTAAAACAGAAAGATGGCTAAGGAGAGGAGGAAAAGCAAATTCAAACTAGAAATTAAGGGCAAACTAGAAATTATGCAGAAACCAAAAGAAGGAATTCTGGGACAACCTTGGAAAGGAGTGAAAAGGCATTTTTAAAATTTCAAAGAGAGATAACCAGGTTCAAATTCTGAGGGAACATTTCATAATCACAGAGCAAAGGGTTTTAAAGGGTTTTAAATCAGTAGTTTTAAAGGCAAAAGCAACGTGTCTTTGGTTGTTGTTTAGAGCATTTAGCACAGTGCCTTGAACATGAAGACCCCTCAATTTTTTTAAAGCAGATTCATTTGATATCTTTTTTGGTCTTTACTTTGGAAAAAGGAAGATTTCCATTTTCAAATTCCATTTCAAATCCCTCTGGTTCAGGACTCAGAGTAATAAAGAATGATTTCTTTGCATGAAGAAATCTCAAAATCATGTCTGAAGTTCTTTGCATACATAGTTCATTAATATGCTTTCACACTATTTACATGTTTGGATTTGCTGATGAAAACCTATAATCCAGTTGAGAACTGCTCCTCCAGCTTGAAAGGTTAATGAAAGATACAGAATGAAGTTGTTACATTCAGAGCAGGGTCTCCTGAAGTTGACAGCAACAACAATTAGAGAACTGAGGACTATGGGTCTCCTCCCCACCACCTGGCTGCCAGATTGTATGTTACATGGAAATAAATGGGACTGAATTGTGCTACACATGCAAACCTGTCTTTACAAGGAGGTACAGAAACAGACAACCAGCTCCTGTAAGCTTAATAAAGTCTTTCCTCAAAGTACCCCTGTTATGGACTGAACGTTTGTGCCCTCCCAAAATTCATAGTTGAAGCCCTGACCCCCATTGTGATGGTATTTGAAGGTGGTGCCTTTGGGAAGTGATCAGACTTAACTGAAGTCACAAGAGTGAACCCCCCACGATGGAATGAGTGCCCTTCTAAGAAGAGACACCAGAGTGTCTGTGTGCTCTCTCTCAGTCTCTCTCTCTCCCTCCCATTCTCGCTCTGTCTTTCCATCATGTGAGGATACAGCAAGAAGGCAACTATCTACAAATCAAGAAGAGGGTTCTCACCAGAACTCAGCCATGATGGCAACCTGATCTCAGACTTCCCAGCCTCTAGAACTGTGAGAAATCAGTGTCTGTTTTAGCAGCCTGAGCTAACTAAGACAACTCTTGGCTCTAACAATATCCTGTAGGAGATTCCAAAACAGATCTAACAAAATCTTGAAGATAGAAGCAATAAGCCTTTCGGTTTCCATTACAGGAGACACAAATGACTAAAAGGAGTTCTAGAGCTAAGGTGTCACTCCATACATTTTATGCCATTGCACTTACTGGCTGTTTGCTGGGTCTCTTTTTTATATATATAAAAGGATAAAAATGCCTGTGCAATCGTTCTAGCCAACTATATACCTTGAACACCACTCATTTCTCTAATGAAGAATTATTTGTAACATCCCTTTGGCTAAATAACAAAACCCTCTGGTGCAGATCTGGAGAATAATATTTAACTAGCTACCTCTGGAATTTGAACTCCTGATTAGTATTTTTCAAATGCTAACCAATCACTTTTTTTGAGGATTTTATTTATTTATTTGACAGAGAGAGAGAGTGCATGAGCAGGGGAGAGGAGCAAGGGGAGAGGGAGAAGCAGACTCCTTGCTGAGCAGGGAGCCCAATGCGAGACTTGATCCCAGGACCCTGGGATTATGACCTGAGCCGAAGGCAGATGCTTAACCCACTGAGTCACTCAAGCGCCCAGTCACTTTTAAGTAGACTGTAAATTACATATAATATAACAGAGACCAAGCTACTTCCATTTTTTACAAGGCTACCATTAAAAAGAAAATGTCACAAATTTTCTGTACATTTTGAATATTTACATTTAATAAATAAGTTATTTAATATAAAATATGTACAATAGAATATTAATTCAGAGTCCACTGAATGGGAATGGGACACAAGTGAAATTTGGTGATAAATGTCATCTTCCAATTCTGTAACTGTATCTCTGTGATATTCAACAGGTTGATTTGGAAATGACATCAAAATCTGAAAAAGCCCTTAGTATGAAGAAAGTTAGGCCTGGGCCAAACAGCATGACCTTGTACGATCTCTCCAACCCTAACTCAGGCTTTAATTTCTAAAATTCCAATGGTTTTGAAGTTCTCCCCAAGGGGTCTGCAGAAATCAAGATCACTGTGCTTTCCACTATGTCACGCTATCTCCCATGCGACGGCACAGTCCTAGGCTCAACGGAGGTAGTCACCCATGTAGCCCGACCCAGGGTGGCACTTCTGATATGCACAAATATAGTCCTCTTTTCACCATTTACTTAGTTCTTTTTACCACTTATGACCTGGATACATTTTAACTTTACTGCATTCAGGACAAATCTGGAAAAGGCAGGTAATAATAGAGTCAGGTAATAAGGGAAAATACACCAAAACTGGATGAATTATTTTTCACTTAATTCACAAGTAGAATGAGGTGGGCATATTTTGATCACTCACACTTTTTCATGTCTTCAGTGGGTTGTTAATGAGTTGCTAATAACTAATCCCTAGTGAATTCTTTAGGAGTTTCTATAACTAAGATTAAGGTAAACTTCACTGAAGGGTTCAGGAATAAATCTTTCTCACTTTATAATGACTTTATAATCTCTATACATAGGCCACCATTCAGAATTGTTGCTGTTTCATTGCCTGTTAGTAATTAAATCAAAATGCTAGAGAATCCTCTAAAAATGCCAAGTAAATCCTCAGCAACAACCTGGGCCTCTATTTCAAACAATATCTTAAATCAAAATCTATAGCAACCCTAGTATTTATTTACATGGAGTCTATCACCATAAGTGTTCATTGCATTGTATCTATCCACAGAAGCCAGAGAATAATCAAGAGAATGGAGGAAGGAAAAGATGAAACAGAGAAAAACACAAGTGAGTTTTCAGTTGTCCTCCAAACTAAAGAGAATCTTCCTTAGTTTCACAACCTCTTTCTACCCTATTGTCCTTACTGGTTATAAAGCTCTTGATTTGGTCACCCTCCCTGGCTTTTATGAAAAGTTTACTAGACAGTAATGGAAAAGCAGCACATCCCTACTCCACAGAGCCGCAGGTTTCTTCTGGTAGCTCTGGCTTCTTGTGGATGCACAATCTAATTCACACACTTAACTGGACAGACTTAAACCCTGCCAAGCCCCACAGAGCAAATTTCCTCCAGTCCTCATCTGGCTGAGGATTCAACCTTGGGCTAGCAACATTTCTGACTTCACTCTACCTTGAAAAGTGTGTTAGAATCCACAGCAACTGACTCACCAATTAGCTCCATTTCTGCTTGAGATGTGTCCAGAGAGCTTACTAAAAAAACAAAAACAAAAACCTATTACCAAGAACATGCTAGATGTATTATATTTGATGCCAGGATAGGTCTGCTGCTAGGTTCAGGTACAATTATGCTATGTTAAATCATGTAAGATTAATGATTGTTTCTTCTGGAACCAGGAGATTCCTTGGGGTCTCTCTCTTACCTAGAATATGCATGATTGGTAAGAGTTATTTGGATTTTAATATTTAATGTGTATAAGAGATGTGGAGCTTTAGAAAACATATTTGCTTGAATTCACATTAAACGAAATGCATTCTCACGGTTTCCCTTTGTGTGTAGGAGTCAATTGCATCTTATGAAACCCCCATCATAGAGCCATTCAATGTTCGGTCACTACTGCAAACACTCTCCTACCACAAATAAAACTTCAGACAGGTTGCGCCTTCCAACAAGTACATGGCAAAATATGAAAGAAACTGCCAGAAAATTAACCTTGCAGAGTGGTACAGTTGTTCCAGATGACAGTTGGCTGAAACAGTTTCCAACAAACCCCTCCCCGGCAAAACCTCTTTGACAGGTTTCCAGTGAGGTGACAAGAATCCCACAGAGAGAGAACTAACTAAATGGCTCTTCATTTCAAAGACCCATATGGGGGGCAAAATTAACAGTCATCAACTTCAGTCATATTTTTAAGAATTCAAAGATTTGTCACACAGATAAAGATACATAAGAAATCTAAACAATGCACTGCCAGTTCATTTATGTGTATGTTCCGTGTTCACAAGGTGATGTCTGTTCTCTCTTCATAATAATTTAATTATATTCATAAATTCATCGTATTGATATAGTCTCATTTTCCTAGTGCTGGAAAATCATCCTTCAGATCATTTACGTGACAAGAGCAGTAAATACAAAACAGAGACAAGCAAACTGGGAACACGAAAGTAAAAAAATACATCTTTGACCTTCTTGTTCATATGTGGCTACTATTTAACTCAACTGCATACGGTGCAGAATGGATTGCTAGTTTTAAATGCTAAGTGTGTAGCTCATAGTTAAGAACAAGTGACATGACTCATTAATATAGAAATTAAATGTCAAATTTTCTTAAATTTCTTGTTTTAAATTCTGCTTTGAATACTAGATTTGCCACAGGACAGCACCTCCTGCCGACCTGCCAATGAAATCGGCCTTCAACAGCAAGGCCTGGTGGTGGGGCCTCTGGGAAGACCGGAAGTTTTCCCCATTCATAAGGGAAACAGTGTTTATCGGTGCCTGCTGGGGAGTTATGCCAGTGCCTACACAGCCAGCTGTGCATACATCGTACTTTTTCCTAGAGAGAAAAGAAATCGGATAGAATGACAGTGGGCTTACCTCATTATCATGGGACACTAGGAAGGCCTAGTTCAAGAGGGAAGCAAATTCACTTAATAACGTGTATTTTGGTTTCCCATCAACTTTGGAACAGTCATTCTTGGGATCCTCATACATGCTTATGTGATAAAAGTGCTAGTCCCATAATAGCCACTATTTATAAAGCATTTATTAGGGTGTCTGGCACTATTCTATGTGTTTGTTATATGTTAACCAATTTAATTCTCAAAATAACTTTATGAGGTAGGTTCTATTATTATTCCCATTTTACAGATGAGGAAACAGAAGAACAGAGAATTTAAGTAACTTGGAAACAGCGACATGTAGGATGTGAACTGAGGTGGTCTGGCTCCACAGTCCCTACTACACTGTTCTCGTGGAGTCATATTGTGACTTTTCTTTCTCAGCACTGCCTCTGCAAATCTGTTGTCTGCATAACCCGTACCCCAGCCCCTCCTTGAATGAAATCCTGGGCAGGTTTCACAGCCTTTCTCCTAGAGAATAAAAGGCTTCCAGTAACTTGGAGGCATAAGAACAGCCATTAGTAAGTAAATAATGGATGAGGTACAATGTAATATTAACTTGTAAAGCTCCAAACAAGAATCTCCTAGCGCCTAGCACTTCTCAGCTAGTGGCTGTTGCATGCATTGCACCGGGAGAGGGGCCCTGCTTGGCTGCAGCTTTGCTCAACCTGCCAGGTCCTCCAGCTTCCCCACTAGCAAGTTATGGTGATTTGGAAGGAAAAAGAAATCAGGTAAGGGGGTGCCTTCCCTCCTACCCTGGGCCAGCATTAGCTCGCCCTAGCCATGCTGACGTTTAAAGCAGACTCGGTCGCTGGGCCAGACCTCTGTGAGCTCTTTGGAGATCCTCCAATCACTGGATGACACACCTGCTGTGTCTTCGGTGTGGGCCATGACCTCTGATTGGCTTTTTAAAACCCTTCTTTGGCTCTGAATCTCAATAATCCACCTTCACAGACAATCATTTTTTGGGTTTGATCTCCACTCTAGACAGCTGTCTTGTGCCAAGCCCTTTTTGAGGACTCCAGGTGAGCTCTCTCTCAAGCCCACTGTGGAAAAAAGTCACTTTTGTCCCATCACTGGTGGGATTGTGGGTATTCCTAAAGCATGGCTTTTTGATCTGCAGCTGCAGGCTGATTTCCAGCCTCGCTTTGGCAGGAAATGTGAGCCAGTGTTTGGGGTAGTCCCTGGAAGCCACTGTCACTTTGTCTGAAGGGAGAGCCAAACCCCCTCATTATATCGGCACAACAGCCACTCTCTCAAGACAGCTGTCCAGTTTCCAACTTCAGCCTCTTGGTGAGAGCTGCTTCCTGGTGGTCGGCCTCATCATTTGGGAATCTTGCTCGGAGGTCCAGCACCACTTTTTGGAACATAGGAGTAGTTTGCTTTTAATGTGTTGGAGCTGCAGCTGAAAATGAGACCAAAAAATTTTATTTTAACATTCCCTTAGGATTACATGAGAGAGGCAGCTAGACCTCACAGGAAGTACTGGAAAAAAAAAAAATCAAGGGCCCCACGTTCTAGTCCTGATTCTACCAAGAGTTAATTCTCCTGGCTTTGGGAGTTCCTTTGTCTATCTGAGACTCAATTTCTACATATGTCTCTACTGTAGCTTCCCAAAGGGCTATCAAAAGAACTCTAGCACTGTGAGCTACTAATGGTTGTTTCGTGGGAATAGAAGGATTCCAAAATCAAATAAATTTGGATAATGATCATGAAGCTAAAGATAAATTATGTTCCTTACAACAGAATTTCTCATGAATATGTATGACAAATCTCCAAAGAGAAATGTGTGCTGTAGTTCCTAAATGTTTCTGCCCTGGGAACTTTGTTGCAGGGAGTACTCCTTAACATCTTCCTCAGAATACAATTTTTTAAAAATCTGGTTTTGATGAACTCAAAGGACCCACATCCTTGGTTCTTGATATCTTTGGAATCTGTAATTTTATGGCCCCACTAGGTTCTGTCCCCCCCCCCCACCAACACCACCACGGGCCACTGCTCTTGGATTTAGAGAAGTCACAGCTTAGCTTGGCGTATGTGGTTGATGGAAAGGAAAGAGCCTTGCTTTGTGTTGCAGGTTGGGTTATCCAAAAGCAGATGCTGAGACAGAGTTGGCATAGAGGAAATTATGAAGGATCAGCACCTATGAAAGGGAGAGGAAAGAAGCTGTATTGGGTGGAGGGAAAAGTCTGTGATGCAAGCATGATAAAGCCTCAGCCGATCCCATGAGGACCTCTGGAGCAAATATTGCCCATCAAAGTTAGCTCACCTCAGGCCCAAATGTCAAGGTCTTTATATCCCTGTCTTGACCAGCTGAGCCCTTGTGTGAGGCAGCTGAGGCTGAAGGAGGAGTGAGAGGTTTTCTACAGACATCTGGCAATAAATACTCCACTGTAAAGAACCTGGGAGTGTTCGACACACTCTTGCTTACTTAAAGTGAACACAGTTGTACTCATTTGCTCATAGAGAGAAGAATATGGAATGTGAAAAGGAAAGATCCACTTCCCTTTTTATCCTGGAAGGCACTGAAAGTGCTCAATGGGTTCAAGGGCATCAGTAAGTTCTGTAAGATATGGGGTCTCTTTATAGTCAGATATCCATTTCCAAAAACAAAGGAGGACAAAGAGAATCCACCCAAACTACCATGATGCATTAAGCTATTTCTTATGGTGAATGGCCAGCCCCGTTACAGCTGGCACACCTTCATCCATGTTCCTCTTCTTCTCCCCTCCAGTACTGGAGAGAAATGCTGAAATCTCATACACTATTCAAATGGAAGTGAATGAAGAATATACCAATATTAGGGAGAACTAACTGCAAAATACAGTGTATCCTGCAGAGTACTTTTTGTTCTCTTTCATTTCTATGTTTATAGAAATTGGCTTACAGATAGGCCAAAGTTATTTATCACTTTACTTAATTAGAAGTCAGATTGACACAGGTGCCTACATAAAGGATCTAGGCAGTTCTAAGAGTGACTTATGGGAGTGCTGGTTTCTAAAGATAGACAGAAAAAGTAGAAGATTATGCCAGGGCAAACATCAAAGCCAGCTAGAGCTCTGACTTAATTATAAGGCCAGCTCCAAACCTAAGAGCCATATGGGGATCAAGGAAGGCACTAAGAAAACAGCCTCGGGTACTCACTTCCCTGGCTCAAGAAGAGTCACAAAGCCCCCAAACTCTACCTTTCCATATGTTCAACTGAGGCACCCAAGCTGTGAGTACAGAAACAAGTAGACTGTCAACTCTTCATCCTGAGATATTTATGGAAAACCAAAGGGGTAGGTGATGCTGAGTGAGCAGGTGGATTTGAGTAAAATATTTCCCTGGCTGCTTTAACTTATGCAAAATCCAAACTGAAGAAAGCAACATAATGCTAATTAAAGCTGTAGCTCAGAGTTTGCCAAAACTGCTGGCTTTGATGAATGAGGCTTTCAAAGCCTCCCAAGCTCATGGATGATCTACCAGTCAGCACGCACCTCATTCAAAGACTCTAATCAAAGGGCTTTATTAAGCCACTAAGGGGTAATCCTAAACTCTTTTAGAAGAATAATTACAAACAACTACTATTTAACATTTGCTTTTTTTAACTCAAAATATTCGACACTTGTACAAAACCTTCAAAAGATGTGGAACCACTCCAGACTTTCTTTTTGAGTTATTGTCAGAGAAAATCCTGGTAACCTCTGCTCCCATCTGGTGATTCTGTGAAATGAACAGTTGGTATCTAGGAAGGCATTCAAGGCATTTGATGACAGATCAATCCTTGAAGATCCAATGATCAAGGGATCCAGAGAGACTGAATCATTGAGGAGTTTCAGATCATTATAAGGTTATTTATTTTGGATCTAAATGTGGTCTGTCTACATTTAGTTTACAGCCAAGTGTGGGGGAACAACACTAGTGCTCATCAAAAGAATGCTCTTCCCCCCAGTTCCTTTACAGGTGGGTGGGAACATGCTCCTGACTTGCTTGTCTGCTTCTGCCGCCACATGAGTTCCAGTTTCAAAGCAGTGTGGTCTGACAATATGCAGGGAACGATCCCAGTCTTTTGGTATCGGTTGAGACCTGATTTGTGACCCAGTATGTGATCTATTCGGGAGAATGTTCCACGTGCACTCGAGAAGAATGTGTATTCTGTTGTTTTAGGATGGAATGCTCTGAATATATCTGTGAAGTCCGTTTGGTCCAGTATGTCATTCAAAGCCCTTGTTTCCTTGTTGATCTTCTGCTTAGATGATCTGTCCATTGCAGTGAATGGGGTGTTAAAGTCTCCTAGTATTATTGTATTATTATCAATGTGTTTCTTTAATTTTGTCATTAACTGATTTATGTAATTGGCTGCTCCCATGTTAGGGGCATAAATATTCACAACTGTTAGATCTTCTTGTTGGATAGACCCCTTAATTATGATATAGTGTCCTTCCTCATCTTTTATTAGTCTTTGGTTTAAAATCTAATTTGTCTGATATCAGGATTGCTACCCCAGCTTTCTTTTGATGTCCATTAGCATGATAAATTGTTTTCCACCCCCTCACTTTCAATCTGGAGGTGTCTTAGGGTCTAAAATGAGTCTCTGACAGACAGCATATCAATGGGTCTTGCTTTTTTTATCCAATCTGATACCTTGTGTCTTTTGATTGGAGCATTTAGCCCACTTACATTCAGAGAAACTATTGGATGATATAAATTTAGTGCCATTGTATTACCTGTAAAGTGACTGTTACTGTATATTGTCTCTGTTCCTTTCTGGTCTATGTTACTTTGGGGCTCTCTCATCACTTATAGGATCTCCCCTTTAATATTTCTTACAGGGTGGTTTAGTGATCATAAATCATTTTAGTTTCTGTTTGTCCTGGAAGCTTTTTATCTCTCCTTCTATTTTGAATGACAGTCTTGCTGGATAAAGTATTCTTGGCTGCATGTTTTTCTCATTTAGTACCCTGAATATATCATACCCATCCTTTCTGGCTTGCCGGGTCTCTGTGGATAGGTCTGCTGCCAGTCTAATGTTTCTACCCGTGTAGTTATGGACCTCTTGTCCCAAGCTGCTTTCAGGATTTTTACTCTGTCTCTGAGATTTGCAAGTTTCACTATTATATGTTGAGGTGTTGACCTATTTTTATTGATTTTGAAGGGGGTTCTCTGTGCCTCCTGGACTTGAATGCCTGTTTCCTTCCCCAGATTAGGGAAGTTCTCTGCTATAATTTGCTCCAATATAACGTCTGTCTTCCCCCGCCCCCCTTTCCTCTTCTTTTGGGGTCCCAATTATTCTAATTGTTTTGTTTTATGTTATCACGTATCTCTTGAATTCTCCCCTTGTGATCCAGTAGTTGTTTATCTCTTTTTCTCAGTTTCCTTATTCTCCATCATTTTGTCTTCTATGTCACTAATTCTTCTGCCTCATTACCCTAGCAGTTAAAGCCTCCATTTTTGTTGCATCTCATTAATAACTTTTTTTATTTCAACTTGATTCGATTTTAGTGCTTTTATTCTCCAGAAAGGGATTCTCTAGTGTCTTCTATGCTTTTTTCAAGCCCAGCTAGTATCTTTATAATCATTATTCTGAACTCTATTGCCAACATCTTACTCATATCCATACTGATTAGGTCCCTGGCAGTCAGTACTGCATCTTGTTCTCTTTTGAGGTGAGTTTTTCCATATTGTCATTCTTGCAGAAAGCAGTCGCTTTTCTATTTGTAGAGTTGCTGCTATTCTTTTCTTAGATCTCCAGTTGAGTTCACAGGTGTTCAGAATGATTTAATAGCTATCTAGCTGAATTCCTGGGACCAGACAAAACTAAGGTCTCCTACTCCTCCACCATCTTGGACTCCTTCCTAAATATCTATTATCATGAAAGAGCTTTTCAACATTAATATAATCAAATTCATCAAACTTTTTGCTTATGCTTTTCATGAATTTATATTTAAGAAAGACTTCGCTAACAGAGATTATGAAGATAGTCATCTGTATTCTCTTCTAAGGGTTTTCAAATTCTGTCCTTATATTTAATTCTCTAATCTGCCTGGAATTTATCCTTAAATTTATCTAACACTATTAAATTGTACTGTCACTATTTAATAAGGCCTATGCTTTTTTCTACTGATTTGTGGTGGTGTCCCTGTCATGTATCAACTGCTCATATGAGTACGGGCTTTTGCTGAGCTCTATTTTGTACCAATCTGTTCATTAATCTTCCTGTTTATCTCTGGAAAAAAAGCACCACCTTGTGTTACCATAGCGTTATAATTTATCTTCATATCTGAAGGCTGAGCCTCCCCTCCTGCCTTCTTCAAAATTGCTTTAGTTCCTCCTGGCCTTTATATGAGAGGCCTCTTGGCATTTTTCCATATGAATTTCAGAATCAATTTGTCAAGTTCCATGAAAAACTCTGGTGAGATTTTATTGGAATGTTTTTGAGTTTGTAAGTTTTGGGGGGAAGAAATGACTTCAAGTATCTTAATGACAATATGAATTGTTTTCATCTATTAACATAGTATATACCTCTACTTGTTCAGATTTTTACCTTAGGTTCTTCAGTAATGTCTCTTAATATTCTCCATGGATAACTCACACATATTTGTTTCTACGTTACCTTCGGTTTTTTGTTGCTCTAGGAATGGCATCTTTTCTTCAGATTCTATTCTTACTTGTTTATGGCTGATATGGCAATACAAATTACTTTTGTATGTCAATCTTTTATACAGCAAACTTGCTGAACTATTTTATTATATCTGATAACTTATCTGTAAAGTCATTTGGATTTTCAACATATACAAAAGAGTACAATTAGAAAATGTTGTCTTTTCCCCTTGCTTTTGCTCTATGTCTTTTGTCTTCTCACATTGGCTGGGACTTCCAGTAAAGTCTTGGGTCAGAAAGAGGGAGGGACATGCTCCAAGTCACCCAGCTAGATAACGACAGATAACCCAATGCTAACTACCAAAGTCTTGTCTCTTTGTCACTATTTAGACATTTTTCTCTGAAAGATATTTCCTCTTTCATCTTTGGTTAGAGTATTAGATCAGTCTTAAATGACTATAAAAAAATTTTTAATTAAGAAAGGAAGAAGGATGCAATCACACAAACATTAAAAGTAGATCGATAATGAAGTAGTAAACTTAAGATAGTACTTTCTTACATTTAAGTAGTCACAAGAAAGCTTCTTTACATGCTTCAAGTTATATTGCTTAGCAACAGCTCTTCAGAAATTTCAGTTATCAGCATGATCACTAAAAAGAGAATAAGCTGCAAAATGAATTTATACAAGCTAGATACATTTGCATCTAGAAATAAATGAGTAAATATCTAATTGTGGTTTAAAAAATAGTTATTGTCCTTTTTATAGCTATCATTTTTGAGGCATTTGTAAGGCTAAATCTTCCTAGCGTCATTCTGTTTTAATTTCCTCCATTCATATACAGTGCCACATATACAGATGGTGGGTTTTTCATTTTGGCCCTTAATTTCCAAATTTGGGGGAGATTTCCCTTGAATTGAAAAATAGGCAAATTATCTACAAAATCTAGTCCTTCTTTTCTGAACATCACCTGCCTCTCCTATAATGTTGACACACCGAGAAAGTGCCCAAAACTGGGCTGGGTAGAGCGAAGCTGCATGCTTTACCACTCTTCAGATTCCACCTGGGCTGCATCGTGGACGACAGAGGAAAAAGGACACCAAATGGCCTTGCTTTTGTTACCACGTTCAGTTACTGTCCCGGAGTGTCATGTTTTACTATGGTACAAGATAAACAAGGATTTGCCCCGCCTTCCATGAGCTACATGTCTAATGAAGGAGTCAGCCCCCCAAGCACTGAGTACTGAGTGACAAGTACTCTAGTAAATGCACATCTGAAGTGCTAGAAAGAGAAGGCACCATCTAACTCAACTTGCTTCCCCAGGAAGACTGGGGCTCTGTGAGTGACTGACCTTCCAGACCCTGGACAAATAATGTTCAATAAGTAACTTCTACAAACAAAAACAACTGAGGCCTTTAATATATGAAAACTCCCACGTGTAAAAGATTAACCCTCCTACTGACAATAGGCAAAGGATGTGCTCAAGCAATTAACAAAGTATGAAATACAAGTGGCCAATAAACCAATGAAAAGACATTCAACCTCACTAATCATTAATTAAATAGACAGCAAAACATCAGTGATATTAGCTTTTAGTTGACAAACATTCAAACAATTATTACCGCTTGCAATGGTAAAGATACTGGGAAAGGGGTCGTGTCATTCATTGTGTACAAGAGTGCAAATTGAAATAAATTTTCTAGAGAAATTTGCCAAAGGGTATTAAAATTTTAGACCACTATCCTTTAATAAAGTCATTCCATTTCTTGAAATATATCCTCAGAAAAATAAAGTATATGAGGATGCAAGTTTATAGATGTTACCTGTAGATTTGTTTAAAACAGTAAAAAAAAAAGTTTTTTAAATGTGTATTTGTTTGATTAAATAAAGTATATCCACCCATTGAACTATTATGCCTCTGTTTTAAAAGATGAAGTGTGTAACTTTTAAATTGAAAAGATGTTCAAGCTATATATTTTAAGTGACAAAAGCAGTTTATAAAACTGTATGTTGAGTAAGATCCCATTTATATAAATATACTATGTATGCATGCAAAACTGGAAGTCTGTGGACTAAATAGTTGGGGTTGTCTCTGGGAGATGAGTTTACAGGGAACCTCCACACTATACATTTGAACATTTGAATATATAGTTTGCATTTTTGTCACAGAGCATATGTTACTTTTAAAATCAAAACAAAACCAAGCTATCTCTCTTAAAAGAAGGGATGCTCCTTTTCAAGTTTACAGGATGTTATTGAGAGGGTATTATGTATAAATATTATATCTTATGGAAATTGTTGGAATAATAACTTTTTCTAAAACTTCTTATTAAATGTGTACATCCAGACTGGTTATCTGAGCAACATTTCCAGCAGTTTCATTGCCCATTCTTGACTCTAAAATATACCAGACCTATAAACATACAACAAGGTCTTTACTGTGGTTAAACAGAGGTCACAGTGTCTTTCTACAGGAAACCCACTTCCTTTTCTCCCAGAATATGTGGTGTAAGCTTCTTTGTGGATTCATGTAATCCTATGAAATATTTTCATTGAAGAAGAGTGGTTCCACATGGGGGTAGTAACTTCCAAACTTACGTCGTTAATCAGTCTGTAGTTGAGATTTTTTTCCCACTTCAAGCAATTACCTATTAGGGCAAGCAAAACACAGTCTTTGTGCCAAACATGCAGCAGATTTTGAGAATTTAAAAAAAGACAGGATGACAAAAAAAATGTTATAAAGAGATGATATGATACTTTATGTGGAAAACCCAAAAGACACCACCTGAAAACTGCTAGAACTCATACAGGAATTCAGTAAAGTGGCAGGATATAAAATCAATGCACAGAAATCAGTGGCATTCCTATACACCGACAACAAGACAGAAGAAAGAGAAATTAAGGAGTCGATCCCATTTACAATTGCACCCAAAACTGGGGCGCCTGGGTGGCTCAGTCAGTTAAGCATCTGCCTTCGGCTCAGGTCATGATCCCAGAGTCCTGGGATTGAGCCCCGCATTGGGCTCGCTGCTCTGCGGGGAGCCTGCTTCTCCCGCTGCCCCTCCCCTCTACTTGTGCTATCTCTCTGGTTTGCTCTCTCTCTCTCTCTCTCAAGTAAATAAAATCTTTTAAAAAATTGCACCCAAATCCATAAGATACCTAGGAATAAATCTAACCAAAGAGGCAAATAATCTGTACTCAGAAATCTATAAAATACTCATGAAAGAAATTGAGGAAGACACAAAGAAATGGAAAAACGTTCCATGCTCATGGATTGGAAGAACAAATATTGTGAAGATGTCAATGCTACCTAGAGCAATCTACACATTCAATGCAATCCTCATCAAAATACCATATACTTTTTCAAAGAAATGGAACAAATAATCCTAAAATTTGTATGGAACCAGAAAAGACCCCAAATAGCCAGAGGAATGTTGAAAAAGAAAAGCAAAGCTGGCAGCATCACAATTCTGGACTTCCAGCTCTATTACAAAGCTGTCATCATCAAGACAGTATGGTACTGGCACAAAAAACAGACACATAGATTGATGGAACAGAATAGAGAGCCCAGAAATGGACTCTCAACTCTATGGTCAACTAATCTTTGACAAAGCAGGAAAGAATGTCCAATGGAAAAAAGTCTCTTCAACAAATGGTGTTGGGAAAATTGGACAGCCACATGCAGAAAAATGAAACTGGACCATTTCCTTACACCACACACAAAAATAGACTCAAAATGGTTGAAAGACCTAAATGTAAGACAGGAGTCCATCAAAATCCTAAAGGAGAACACAGGCAGCAACCTCTTCAACGTCAGCCGCAGCAACTTCTTCCTAGAAACATCACCAAAGGCAAGGGAAACAAGGGCAAAAATGAACTATTGGGACTTCACCGAGACAAAAAGCTTCTGCACAGCAAAAGAAATGGTCAACAAAACCAAAAGACAACCAGAATGGGAGAAGATATTTGCAAATGACATATCAGATAAAGGGCTAGTATCCAAAATCTATAAAGAACTTCTTAAACTCAACACCCAAAGAACAAATGATCTAATCAAGAAATGGGCAGAAGACATGAAGAGACATTTGTCCAAAGAAGACATCCAAATGGCCAACAGACACATGAAAAAGTGCTCAGCATCGCTCGGCATCAGGAAAATCCAAATCAAAACCTCAATGAGATATCACCTCACACCCGTCAGAATGGCTAAAATTAACAAGTCAAGAAACAACAGATGTTGGCGGGGATGCAGAGAAAGGGGAACCCTCCTACACTGTTGGTGGGAATGCAAGCTGGTGCAACCACTCTGGAAAACAGTATGGAGGTTCCCCAAAAACTTGAAAATAGAGCTACCATGCGACCCATCAATTGCACTACTGGGTATTTACCCCAAAGATACAAATATAGGGATCCGAAGGGGTACCTGCACCCCGATGTTTACAGCAGCAATGTCCACAATAGCCAAACTGTGGAAACAGCCAAGATGTCCATCGACAGATGAATGGATCAAGAAGATGTGGTATATATACACAATGGAATATTATGCAGCCATCAAAAGGAATGAAATCTTGCCATTTGCAACGACGTGGTTGGAACTGGAGGGTATTAAGCTGAGCAAAATAAGTCAATCAGAGAAAGACATGTATCATATGACCTCACTGATATGAGGAATTCTTAATCTCAGGAAACAAACTGAGGGTTGCTGGAGTGGTGGGGGGTGCGAGGGATGGGGTGGCTGGGTGATAGACATTGGGGAGAGTATGTGCTATGGTGAGCGCTGTGAATTGTGTAAGACTGTTGAATCACCGACCTGTACCTCTGAAACAAATAATACATTATATGTTAAAAAAAAAAAAAAAAGGAAGAAGATAGCAGGAGGGGAAGAATGAAGGGGAGGGAATCAGAGGGGGAGATGAACCATGAGAGACGATGGACTCTGAGAAACAAACTGAGCATTCTAGAGGGGAGGGGGGTGGGGGATGGGTTAGCCTGGTGATGGGTATTAAAGAGGGCACGTTCTGCGTGGAGCACTGGGTGTTATACACAAACAATGAATCATGGAACACTACATCAAAAACTAATGATGTAATGTATGGTAATTAACATAACATAATAATAAAAAAAAAGAAAGAAAGAAAAAGAGCCAATACAAAGAATAAAGAAATACAACTAGCAGAACCATGTTCCTTGGGTTTGGGTAGGGGAAGGTTGGGAGGCGTTATTTATAGAATCAATTATTGAGGCTATGACAGCAAGTATGACCCTGTCTACACCAACTAGCAATAATATAACTGAAGTCCTCTCAGTATGGAAATTTCTGTTGTCCCAACACAGTTGTGTGAATAAGCTTATTTACCAGAAACACACCAGGGTGAGGAACAGCCACACTCTACATAATCTTCCTTTGTACCAGACTGATTCAGAGATAGGAAATATCTATCAATGGAGGCAGACTCCTTTGCCATATATTTTAAAACACAGTCTAGTATAGAAAGTATAATGAGAAAAATTTGGGAGGGACACTCAAGTAGATATTACCAACCGGACTTTGTACTAAATTACTTCTCAAACTCTGACCAGGACATCATACTGCACCCAGACTGAATCAGGGCCAAAGCAAAAAAACAGACTAACCCTCTGAGTATCATCTCACTTAATGACAAGACTGGAGGTAGTCACTTTTGGGGGGTGGGGGAGTCATAACGTAAGAATGCTGCCTGTGCATCTCTGTGGTTCTCTTGACCTTATGATTGCAAGATGGTTGCAACAGCACCAAGCATCACAATTTCTCACAACATTGACAAATTCTAAAGCAGGAAGGGTGGTGTGAGCCTCCTCTAGCAGGAAGGAAGATCTTTTCTAGAAACCCCCAGCTGACTTCTTATGTCATTGGCTAGACCTCTAAACCAATCATTTGCAAAAGGGAACAGGATTGCTATGATTGACTTACTTAAGTCATGACTGGTCCCCTGAGGCTGGGCAAGTGGCAGTCCAAATAAAATTGGATTCTTTTAGCAAGGAGGAGGGGGAAAAAACCACTGAAACCACTGAATAAGCTATCCTCAGTATGTAACATAGAAAATAAAGTCCCACAGTAATGGACATGGTAGCCCTGTGACCACTCTGATGTTCAAAATTTTCTCCACAGGTTCCCTCTCAAGAATCATTCCTGGGTGTCTGTAGGCATAGCCCCAGAAACAGCCCTCATTTTGGGGAGATTTTCTAAAAAACTTGTTGATGAATTAAGACTTTCCCCCCAAAATTGTCCTCAAACTCAAAACTTGAGCTCTACTGAGAAAGTGGAACACATTTATCAGCAGTCTTTTGCAGTCTGCTATGAAATGGTGGGACTACATTTGCCTATTGGGAAAGGTCTGTGGAGTTTCCCCGGGCTCCTCCTAAAGTGCTCCTCACATGCTCTTTCCTGAACAACCTACCATCACTGTGGCTGGTGGGAGTAAGTGACCACTTTCTCATCCAGTCCTCAAAGCAGACCTCTGGGTTTGTGTCTCAGGAGAAGAAGGCACAGCATCCAGGGACACACACTGGCCCTGGCCTAGGCAGTCTCTCAAGTTGGTGGATTGGCTTAAATTGGTAATCTGGACCTTCATGTCCTTAAGAGGTATACCTACAGGCAAAGTCATGTTACAAATTCAGGAATGTAATAGCTATTTTTTTATTGAATACTTATTATATGCTTGCCAATCACTCAGCTAAGTGCTTTACATACACACACACACAGGTTATCTCACTTAATTCTGTACAAAAATCTTACAAGGTTGTTGCTGACATTTTACCCTCATTCCAGTGGGAAAACTGTGACTCTGTGAGATTAACCGGCAAGCCATAAGGGGAAGAGTTGGATTCACTCAGATCTGTCTAAAGCTTCTGTGCACATCTGCTGCACTTTCTTTTACTGTCAACGTATGCAAAACCCCCAAAACAACAACAATGACAAAAACAAAACACCTACAAATAACATCATGTATCCGATCACTGTGGTCACAAATACCCAACAAAGCGAAATCCATAAACACTCCCGACCTGTCTGCCCTGTGTTCTCCCCAGCAATCAGTAGTCACTGAGGACACTCAGAGATCCTGGATCTCTAGTCACCAGAATGTACATGTGGCTCATTGGCCATGGCCCAAAGCTAGGCCAGAGAGATGGATGTACAGATGTTTTAAAGACATAGTTTTCAAAAGATGACTAAGTCTTTGAACTCCAGAATCTTGTTTCAGTTGCAGGGAATGGAAATAAATCACTTTGGTTATTTTAATCAGAAAGAGTTCTAAGGTAGGAAATTTGGTCCTTCCTGAATAATTGAGAAGGGCAGGGGGAGGGTCTTTAGGTGGAGCCTTCAGGAATATTTCCTAGAGGGGCGCCTGGGTGGCCAAGTTGGTTAAGCGTCTGCCTTTGGCTCAGATCATGATCCCAGTGTCCTAGGATGGAGCCCGGCATGGGGCTCTCCACTCAGTGGGAACCCTGCTTCTCCCTCTCCCTCTGTAGCTCCCCTGCTTGTGCTTGCTCTCTTTCCCTCTCTCTCTCTCTCTCTCTCTGTGTCAAATAAATAAATAAAATCTTAGGGCGCCTGGGTGGCTCAGTTGGTTAAGCGACTGCCTTCGGCTCAGGTCATGATCCTGGAGTCCCGGGATCGAGTCCCGCATCAGGCTCCCTGCTCTGCGGGGAGTCTGCTTCTCCCTCTGACCCTCTTCCCTCTTGTGCTCTCTATCTCTCATTCTCTCTCTCAAATAAATAAATAAAATATTTAAAAATAAATAAATAAAATCTTAAAAAAAATAATAAAAGGAATACTGCCTAGAACAATTCTGCAGAGCTAGCCTGCTAATGGACAGGATTCTCTGCCATGATAGGAAGTAAGATACATCAGTCAGGTTCAATCAAGAAAAAAACTTCTTAATTTCAAACACAGGAAATTTTTTTAAATATTGCATTTATTTATTTGAGAGAGAGAGAGAGCATGAGTGGGGTGGGGGGGAAGGGAAAGGGGGAAGGGAAAGGGAGAAATAGACTCTGAGCAGGGAGCCCTAGGAGGCGAGGCTTGATCCTAGGACTCCAGGATCATGACCTGAGTGGAGAGGAGATGCTTAACTGACTGAACCAGCCAGGTGCCCCTCAAAGAGAGGAAATTTAATATAGGCATTGGTTGCAAGGGTGTTGGAACAACTGGAAGGACAAAAGAAGAAAAATAATGTTCCCCGGAGAAATGTAATTGTGGGAAGCCATAATCAGCCATAGCTGGAGGAGCCGAAAGGGAAAAGAGCATTCCTGTAGCCCAGGATCAATGTGCTGCCAAGATGCCCATCAGGCCTGAGCTGCCTGGGCAGAAACCAGAATGCATACTCGAGCTACTGCTCCTGGTAGTGCAGGCTCAGCCACTGCGGTCCCCACCGCTCTTCTTCCAAATGCTGAAAGAAGGATAGAATTCACTTCTCTATTCCCACCTTGTCAGTCTCCTGACGTTGCCACCCATTGGCCAAACATAACCAGGTACCCATTGGGGAGGGAATCTGCAAAGGGAGCTTGCCACTACACCCAGAGCACAGAAAGTCGGGGGCGGGTGGGGAGTGGAAGCAAAGAGGCAAATAAATGACCAGCCCATTATGGAATCAGAGAACTGCTGCTATAGCCCTTCACTCCAGGAATTTCCTTCCTTAGGTCTGATGCAGGGATCAAGAAACCACCACTTCTGCAACTGTTGGGTCCAGAGTCAGAGTGCACCTCCTAGATCAATACAGGCAAAAGTTGCATGTGTCACCATCACCAAAATTATATACTCTGTTCTTCTGAAGACACAGTTATGAAAAATGAGAAGGCAAGCCACACACTTGGAAAAAATATTTCCAAAACATATATCTAATAGAGGGGTTTTTTTTCTAGAAATATAAAGAACTTTTACAACTTAATAGATAATCAACTCAATTTTTAAAGGGCACATAAGATTTGAACAGACACTTCACCAAAGAAAATGTATTAAAGAGGTATATAAGAACATGAAAAGATGTTCAACATCATTAGACACTAGAGAAATCAAATTAAAATCTTGAGGAGAATCCTCTACACCCCTACTAGCAAGGCTAATATTATAAAGCTTAAACATAACAAATGTTGGCAAGGATTAGAAGCAACTGGAACTCTCATACGCTACTGGTGGGTATGTAACTTGGTATTACCACTTTGGAAAACAACTTGGTAGTTTTTTAAAATGTTAAACGTACACATATAGTAATATGACCTAGTATTCCACTCCCAGATACACACCCAAAAGAAATGAAAGCATACGTCCACACAAAGGTTCCTATATGAATGCTCACAGTAGCTTTATTTGATGGAAACAATGAAAATTTTCAACAGGAGAATGGATAAACAGATTTTGGCTTACATACAATAGAACATTAGGAATAAAAGAAATAAACTATTAATACATGCAGCAACCTGGATGAACCTCAAAATAGTTATGCTAAGTGAAAGAAGCCCCTCCAGTAAAGAGTATATATTGTATGAGTCCATTTATATGAAAGTCTAGAAAATGTAAATTAATCTATAGTGACAGAAATAGATCAGAGTCTGCCTGGCGATGAATGGTGTGAAGTGGAGGGGGGGGCAGGTATCAGAAAGAGGCAGAAAGAAACTTTTAGGTGAAGGTTATGGTCGTGTTTGTTATTTCAATTGTGATGATGGTTTCACAGGTATACATACTGCAAAACTTAATCAAATTGTGTACTTTAAATATATGCTAAGGGCACCTAGATGGCTCAGTCGGTTAAGTGTCTGACACTTGGTTTCAGCTCAGGTCATGATCTCAGGGTTGTGGATTGGGCCCCCAGCATCAGCTCAGCACTCAGCATGGAGTCGGCTTGGGATTCTCTCTCTCTCTCTCCCTTTCTCTCCACCCCTCCCCCCACTCATGCTCTCTCAAACAAATAAATCTTTAAAAATAAAAAAATAAATATGTTTATTTGCCGATTATACTTCAAAAAAGCCTATGTATGAATATGCATGTATACATGTACACACATACATATATAAGAAGAGAGTGAGGAAATCTTAGCGGTTGTTGAATCTAAGAGAGTGGTGAGTGTGAGACTGTTCATTGAACTAGTCTCAACTATTTTGCATATTTGAAACTTTTCATGATAAAAAGTTGGGGAGGGAAAAAAAAAAGAAAAGAACTCACCCCTGTTGAGCACACTACACATTAGGCAAGGTCTCATCTGGAGTTTTCACTGGGTTCCTGCTAGGATCCCATGCTGAGTCGTCTGGAAGCCTTCCAGGGGTGGGGTTGGAACCATCACACTCTTGGAAGAGAAGCACAGGGGTCTGGTGAGGAAGACTTCATCCCAAATAAGAGGGAGATGAAGTGTACCACTCTTGAATTTGCACAAAGAACTCAGGTGTGCAAAAAAAGTAAACTGTTTTCTGTAACTCACCTATTCCTTGAGCTTCCTATGTGACAAATACCAGGGGAAAAAGTTAAACATGTCAGTCAAAGGTAATTTTCCTTTCCAGTATAAAATAGTGTCTTTCAGGTAAACACTTGGTCTCTTTTGGATAAATATAGTTGACCCTTGAACACAACAACACAGGTGTTAGGGGCACTGACACCCACACAGTTGAAAATCTACACGTAACTCTTGACTCCCCCAAAACTTAACTACCAATAATAGCCTTCTGTTGACTGGAAGTCTTGCTAATAACGTAAACAGTCGATTAACACATATTTTGTATGTTATATGTACTGAAAACCCTATTCTTACTATGAAGTAAGCCAGAGGATAGAAAATATTAAGAAAATCATAAAGAAGAGAAAATACATTGACAGGACTGTACAGTATTTATGAAAAAAAAATCCGTGCATAAGTGGACCCACACGGTTCAAACCTGTGTTGTTCAAGAGTCAACTGTATTCAGTTTTCAGGCTTTCTTCCTCTCTCATTTCTTCTCTTCTTCCAGGATAACAAAACACCAAAGGCAGCTCACACCACACCTTGGCAGTGGACAGAGAAGTTCCTGGGCTATGTACTTCCTCCAAAGTCCTAAGGATTCCCTTCATGATGGCCTTCATTCTTCCTGGCAGCTGGGCAGCCACCTGCTATACTGGGTTCTTACCAGTTGCCCTCTGGTGTAACCAAGCTGCTTCTGCACCCGGTTTCTGTCCCTAAAAATGGAGGAATCCAAGCCACTGCTCCTGGGCTTCCATACTCTTATCCTCCCTTATCCTGGCCTCAGGCCTCTTCTGGGCTGCTCCAGCTCTCTGCTGGAGAACCACCCCGTTGGGCTGGGATACTCAGGGAGCCGGCTGTGCACTGATTTGCAGGATGTGACTGGAAGACTGCCTGCAACCCCATGCCTAGCTATTGCTGCTCTTGTATTAGTTTCCCACAGCTGCCATGACAAATTATCACAAACTGGGTAACTTATAACAACAAAAATTTATCCTTTCATGGTCCTGGAGACCAGAAATCTGAAATCAAGGTGGCTCTTTCTGGCGGATCTAAGGAAGAATCTGTTCTGGAACTCTCTCAAGCCTTCTGCTGGCCACTGGCAACCCTTGGTATTCTTTGGCTTATGGCTGTATAACTCCAATTTCTGTCCCCCTCCTCACAGGTCTTCTTCTCCCTGTATCGCTCTCTTTCTGTCTCTAATAAGGATGCTCATAATTGGATTTAAGGTCCAACCTAATCCCGGATGATATCATCTCAAGATCCTTACCTTAATTACATCAGAAAGAATTTTATTCCAAATAAGGTCACATTCTGAGGTTCTGGGTGGACATGTCCCTTGGGGCCCATAATTCAACCCTCTACCATGCTGAACTCAAAGCTTCTCTTCAACTTGGCACCCTCCCAGGCTATGTTCACGAAGGTGAGACTCCAGCCTCCAATACTCTGATTCCTCTAGATCACTCTGAGAGTTTCTGCTGCTCCCATATGCCTCTCAAGATATGATCTCAAGAGGGATAGGAGAAGGACACCTTCTTCTTCTCTAGGCATAGGTTGAAAACCAATTAAACCACAGGTTCGAAATTAATTTTAAAACAACTGATATTCCAAGTAAGCACTCAACAAATGGTCCCCATTGTGACAATGTTGATAATTACTGTTGTGATTATAATTATCATGTAAAATGAAACCCAGTATTGAAATCATCTTATGTCATTGTATATCAAAATTAACCACTCTCAAGTTATGAACAAATGTAGTATTTCCAGCTTGTATAAAAACACTATTGATACCTGCTCATGCTCATTATGTTTGAAATCAAACTTATGAAGACACAGTATATGAGACGTATAAGCCTGTGTTTTATAAAAACAAATGTCACAGTGGAAACCTGCCATTAAACATCTGCTTATTTTCTCTGAGCTTCACACCCTAACATGGATGAGAGTAAGTCTTCACAAAGGTAATAGTGTTCTGCCATTGGTAATTATTATTTTAAGACCCAGTAGCTAATGTTGTCTCTCAGGAAATAGATTCAGTGACATTTAGTTTTTTCACCTTTAGAAGAAAAAGACAAAATCCCCAACTGGTACCCTGCTCTCGCTGATGGGAAGTTATTTCCCACAGCCACCATTGATAGACAGAAATGGAACCACTCTTTTGCTCACAGACTATTCATTTGTTCACACGTTCATAGTCATTGAGTGCCTACCATGTGCAGGGCATTGGTGACAACCTGGTGAACTGGACAGGCCCTGCCTCACAGAGCTCACAGTACAGCAGGAAAGACAAACAAGCAAAGGAGGGAGTGGGGATGAATCTTGCTCCTCATACTCAGTGGTGAAATATATATATATAATATGTATATTATATATATTATATAAGAAATATATATATGTTTCTTAATTTTTTTATAACCTAACCTACCTTCCATTTCAAGCTTCCATTCCCCCAGAGTAACAGAAACTTCATCTCAGCCCATTAGAGACCTCCTCTTTCCATGGGTTCCATATAATTTTGGAGATAGGTCTTACAAAGTGTTGAGGAGTTCCTGAGGAGGGACTGGGAAGGGCAACACTGTCTCTTGAGGCCACTTGAGGCTACCTAAGCATGTGCATCTGCTGAGACATCTAGCATTCCATCTGATGCTTGATACCAGCCTACACAGTCACCACTGAGAAGTGACCCATGACCCATCTGTGCAGACGTTTATGTCCAGCAGCTCTGTATTCTGTGCCTAAGCTGTGCTTGTGGGGATAGGAATTATTCTGCCACATGGTGTCCTGGGACCCTAGACTCACTCCATACCTGTGCATCTGCTAGAGTTCTGCTACCAACCTGGGTCTCCATATCTGTTCTCAGGTTCCACAAACCTGTCTGTATCAGGTCTTTCTGCCACCCACTCCTATTCTGTCACTAAACAGTTTGTTGAAAGTGTTTAGCCCAAAACCTTCCATATGGTGATGCAGAGACCTACTTTCCCTCCATTTTGTGGCTCCACTGTCCTGTGTCCTTAGTGTCCTCTCCGTGCAGCCAGCAGTGGGCAACATGGATAGTGGAGGCCTGACTGGGGGTCTCTGGGTCCAGGGTTGGAAGAGCAGAGATCACTTTTGTCAACAGTCCATGGGTCACTCTTCGTTATTGTCTCATCTGACGACAAGGGTGTCTGAAAAATGTCAGCTAGCTGTGTGTCCAAGAGGAAAAAGAGACAGGTTTTGGTGAGCACAATAGCAAATTCTCCCACAGGGGGAAGGCCTTCTCACTCCAAAATGCTGAAAGAGCCTTTTGCTTTCTGCTCTCCACGTTGTTCCTCTGAAGCAATGAGCATATAATAGCCTCACAGGGAGGGTATGATATATTACCCAGCCACACACATCATTTAAACTGTTGTTAAGTGCTTTGCCAGAAGAAGTATGGGATGCTCTGGGAGCACACACAGGCCTTAAGGTAATTCAGCAAGTGGACATGGAGAAAAGACCCTGATTGGGGCTGATGGCATAAAGCAGGTGTTAGGAGGCCAAAGCATTGGGTTTGTTTAGGACAGAAGAACAAGTCTGGAAAGATGGGGCAATGAGCCCCTACTGATGATTTATACCACATCTTCTCATTGACTTGGCACTTAAATAATGCCAAAGTATTCCTTTTATTAAGGAGCCTTTCCTCACTAAAGATTTTTACTCTAGATGCACCTGGCAGATGGTAGGCCTCACCCCATTCACTGGGTTGGTCACTTTCAAAGTGTGTGACATGGAAACCAACAACAGTTAAAATACACCATTTTGGGGGCATGTGGGTGACTCAGTTAGTTAAGCATCCGACTCTTGATTTCAGCTCAGGTCATGATCTCAGGGTTGTGATATCTAGCTCCTTGTTGGGCTCCACACTCAGCGGGGAGTCTGCTGGAGATTCTCTCTCCCTCTGCCTCTGCTCCTCCCCACCCCCTCTCTCCCCTCTCCAAATATATATGTATATATTTAGAGATATATACGTATCTCTAAATATATATATATATATATATATATATATGCCATTTTGTGTAGCCCCCATGTTTGCATTGCCTCATAGGCAGCACTGACCAACAACCTGGAAATATCTGTTGAGGGTTCACCATACACCAACATTGTCTAACCACTGAGGATAAGTTTTAAAAAGAAAAAAATTCATAAACCAATGTCTTTGCTCTTTTAATTTAGTTGTAGAAATACTGCTAACAATCACTTACCCTTTCTCTCACTGTTTCACCTGGGTGGTTCTGACTAAGAAGTCAAAGATGAGAGTAGACAGAGAAAGGTTTCATGGAAAAGGACAGAAACCAGCCCAGAAAAGAGAAGGGGACAAAGGGGTGGAATAGGCGGCTTGGAATTGATATCAGCGGAAACCAAGTCACAAGGGAACACAACGCAAGTAAATGAAAATGAGGTCAGAAGGCGATGAGGACAGATGAAGAAGAGCAAAGGAATTTGGACTGTACCAACTACTCCAAAGTTTGTGCAGACAAGCCATTTGCTGATCCACATCTTCATTTTGTAAGTTATAGACCATTTTATAAAACTCTCCAATTGGAAAGTATAGAAAAGGGAAGAATTCTCAGTATAAATGCTATTGGCTAAATACCCTAATGTATAAACAAAACTATCTCTAAATTCTAACGCATACCCACGTATGTGTATGTGTGCACACAGTATCCTCTGAAGCACTTTATAAGAGACATAGAGAATTCATTAGGAACCACAATGAAATTTTTAAGAGAAAAACTTCAAAACAGAGAAATTAAATGCTAAATCTGTGATACTCCTTAGTCATAGCAGGATGTAGCCTGTATAATAGAATGTTAATGAGCTTTCAGAATCAATCATAATTGGATTCACGTCCAGGCTCCCCTACATTCTGTGCTCTGTTGGTCAAATCAAATTGCTTAAGCTCTCTGAACCCCAATGTACTCATCCAACAGGATGAAAATAATCTCTTCATCACTAGAAATATGGTGAGAATTAAATGAGATAGCATCTGTAAACACCCAGCACTGTTCGAGCGCATCATGTGTGATCAGTAAATGCTAATTCCCTTACATTCCTTAATGCTAATTTGGAATTAATAAACACTAGCCTTGCCATTTGGACATTCACAGCCCAGCACAAGGCCCAGCAGTGGTTAGCCTTAGAAAGAAAGACACCTAGAATGGTCTGAGATAGACAATAAGATGAGGAAGCCCCAGCAAGGATCACATGATGGAAGGAGTTACTTTGCATTTCAATCATAAGCAAAATTCAAAGTATCATCAACAGCATTAGCACAAGAAGGATAAAATGCTCTAATATAATAGGCTTGAACTTCTCTCTTCTTAAGAATTTGAGAAATTAATTTTGTCCACTTTTTGCTAATCTCCCTTGGGGGGCAGTAAGAAATTTGAACGGGAAGGGCAAGTGAGGGAACGTTTTAAGCACAATTTGGACAATAATTTAAAAGTTGATTCTAAAGAAAGAGTCCTTTACTACTGTGCAGTTAATCTGCTCCCAACTACTTTGTCTGCTCCAATGACTAAAGGTGACCTCTTCCTTCACCGCTCACAGATTTACGTTTCCCCACGTTTACCACCCCACACCAGACACAGTCACTTAGCCCCTAGTAAGTGCAATATTTCTCTCTCAAATTTTAAATCAAAGGGCTGCAGGCTATACAAGATCCAGAACCACACAAGCTAAATCACAATTTGTGTCTGGAACACACTTTGATGTAATAAAATTACAGGGCAATGGAGAAACATTAAAAGATAAATTATGTAGTTTTACTGAAATGGTTAAAATAGAGGCAGGATTTGAGAGAGCACCCAAAATATAAAACAAGATGATTTGAGAATGTTACATATGTCCATTTGGCATGTCCATTTCTACTCTATGAAAGAAAAATCTAGAAAGGAGGATGGTGGCAAACGAAACTAACCTAAAGTATTATGGGTTTGTTTTGGCAAAGCACCCAGAGAGGTAGAGTTAGTCAGTCAAGATTCATTAGGCACTCACAGCGCCCACAGGGAGGCAGCAGGTGCTCACAGAGCCCTCTCATCAGTTTTAGATTCTCCGAAACTCCTGAGGGACACTTCGTGGGTCTTGACAGTTTCTCCAAACACTGAACAAAGACCAGACAGTATTATCTGCTTCACTAATTTCAAGCCTTTTCAAATGATAAACAAACCTATATACCAACAATGAACAGACGCGATGTGTTGGTGTTCATCATTTATGATCTTCCTGCTTGGTGCAATCAGCCCTTCAGTCCATAAACTCTTGAGCTCCTACTGTGCACCAACCACTGATCTGCCTGCCTTTAAAGACTTCACATTGCAGGGAAGAGCTAGACAGGTAAATAGAGGGATGCAATAGTTTCTGAGAAGTGAAATGGAAGAGATAACCATGAGGCGTAATGAGAGCAGGGGGAGTGTATTTAACCCCATCTGGACAGTGGGGAGCTCAAGAAGTCTTCCTAAAAGAAATAACATCTCTGACTAGGGTGTTTTGTTTTGTTTTGTTTTGCTTTGTTTTTTGTGGAAACAAGTCAGGGCAAGTTAGTGGTGATAATGATGGCCCAGGTAGCCAAGAGATGCTGTGGAAAGGCACAAGGCAAAAACTAACACAACCTTTGGGGGCTGATATTTGGGGTTCCATCTAGCATGGAGCGGAGGGCACGAAGGGTTGAAGGTGGCGAGAGACGTGCTAAGAAGTCAGTCAGGTTCAAGAGGTCGGCAGAAGCCACATCCTGAAGAGCCAGGTATGCCCTAAGGAGTGTCAATTTTATCCTAAAAGCAGTAGAAAGTCACTGTAGGATGTTAGCAAGGAAGCCCAGTTTAAGATTTATAGCCTTCTCACTGCAGGCAAGGTAGAAAATGCCAAGATCACAGGGGTGAAATAGTTTTACTCGAGATAGAGTAGGATACATTTCCCCTCTCTGTACCTCTAGAAGTACAAGCAGTGCGGGAGAAGAAACATTTGGAGAAAAGAGGAAAAGAAGAGCTCAGTTTAGCAAATGTTGAATTTATGGTGCCTGTGCTATGTCCCAGGGAATGTGCCCACTTTGATTTATGAAAGAGGGTCAGCTGGTAGTACAGCTTTGGGACACAGGTGACTGCGGATGCCATGGAGTCAGGGCTAATGCTCGGCTGCTATGTTCTGGCGTGGCTCTGTCAGATGCTTATGGCCAGAATCTGTTCCGATTTGTCAGCGCCCATCCATGCCAGGTGCTAAATATTGTGATTATCACCTCCATATGAGAGGACCCAGAATGACAATAGAAAAGGGTTGAGGATGGAACCCTACAAAATGTTCATGTGTTTACTAGAGGACCAAAGATGAAGGGGGAGGGTGGGTGGAGCGAGGAGGAAGAAGAAGAGGTTGGAGATTTATGTTTCAAACTGAGAGTCAGGAGTGTCTGGGGAAGGGGAGCATATGAAGGAGAGAAGACCCTGAACACATTTATATTTTGAGAGAGAAAGTAAGTAGGTAGAGGAAGGGTAATGCAACAGAAGAGAGCAGAGGTGAACAATAGAATGACATCGTTAAGGAAACAGGAAAAATGAGGTACAGAACCTTCTACCATGTGGATGTTTGTAATTATAAGGAGAGGAACTGGGAAAGGATTGAGAGAGGAGATGGAGCAGAAAGTTAGGGAAGTTCCTCTTATGATGCAGATGGCTAGAGTTTCACCTGGGAGCTTCCAGAGAGGTGATGCGTAGGAAACTCAAAAAGAATGTCCTGGGTCGAAAAGTGAAGGGAGCAGAGGAAACTCACAAGAGCTAAGCTGGAGAATGTGCACTTACAGATCCTCACCAAAGTTTAATCTTGTTTTTCTAATAGCTCTCTAGAGCCTGGGTATAAAAACAGGAGAGGCAATCACCTGGTTTGATTTAGCAGTGGAGTTTTGCAGGAAAGATGAGAAAACAAGAAAGTTGTCAAAGAACGTTATTAATGGCATCATGACATCTATGCTTTGAGACATGGGAAAAAAGATGAAGGAGAACAAGGAGGAATGGAGGATCAAGAAAAATTAACAGGTACAACATGAGTATAAAAAAAAAGTAAGAGGGCCAGAATAATAGGAAAAGGTAATGGGAAAAAAGTAGATCTTTAGGATTTTGCTAGAGGAGCCATTCTGAATGCTGTGAGGTAGTCCAAAGCTGAAAGTGACTGCATGCCGGGGAGCTGGATAGAGCTGCAGAGATGGAGGAACTGCGAAGAGAGGGTGTTGGGTATGCTGTCCACATCATAGCGGTCCTCCTAAGCAACATTTATTTATCCCTTTCTGTGAGTTTCCCATTGTGGTGTGCAATCTACATGCACAGTCTCACAGCCTTCTTCATGTAAGCACCATTACTGTGCGTTACATGTGACAAACTAAGGGTCAGAGAAGTTAAGCCACTTGCCTCTGGTCACACAATTGGTAGTAGGTCGAGCTGTGTTTCAAACCCAACTCTCTTTGATTGCAAAGCCCATGCTCCTTTACTAACGGTGGGGCTTGAGTTGAAGAGGGGGCCAGTGAGCCAGCGCGCCCAGAAGTCCCACGGATCTGTCTCTTGTTTCAGCAGTGTGTGGACGGAACAGACCCAGGGATGCCCCTTCTTCCAGCCTCTGACCACCCTCCAACCTTTTTCCAGTCGCAACCTTCAGAGCCATCTTCTCGGCCACCCTCTGCCTCTGAGACCAGCCAACACCCTACTCTGAGCTCAGCTCCTAATTACCCATCAACCATGAGCTCCCAGATTCGTTAGCATTATTCCACCCAGGTGGAGGCTGCGGTCAGCTGCCTGGTTAACATGCATCTGTGGCCTCCTACACCTACCTCTCTCTGGGCTCCTCTTTCCACTGCAAGGATGTGGCTCTGGAGGATGTGGACCACTTCTTCCGCCAGTTGGCTGAGAAGCTTGAGGGTACTGAGCTTCTCTTGAAGATGCAAAACCAGCGCGGCAGCCATGCCCCCTTCCAGGATGTGCAGAAGCTGTCCCAAGATGAGTGGGTAAGACCCTAGATGCCCTGGAAACCCTGCTGGTTCTGGAGGAGAACCTGAACCCGGCCCTTTTGGATCTGCATGGCCTGGGTTCTGCCTGCACAGACAGACCTCCAGCTCTGTGACTTCCTGGAGAACCACCTCCTAGATGAGGAGGTGAAACTCATTAAGGAGATGAGCAACCACCTGACTAACCTCCACAGGCTGGCTTGGGCAAGTATCTCTCTTCCAAAAGCTCACCTGAGCATGACTGGGAAACTCTGAAGCCCAGCAGCCTTTGAGGGGCCCCTCTGGCATCCCCCTGGAGCCAGGGCTTGTGGGTGAGCCTTCCCTGCAGCCACCAGGCAGCTCTTTAATCACCTGGGAACCCTCTCCCAAGCCTTGAACCCAGTGGAAACAATAAAGTTTTTTGAAGAAAGAAAGAAAAGAAAGGGAAAAAAATGAAAGAAAGAAGAGAAAGAGAGAAAAGAGAGAAAAAGAGGGAAAGAGAGGGGCAGTGAGCCACAGCCATGTCTGAGTGTGGAAGAGCGATCGGCTATGACAACTGTGGAGAGAGAGCTGAAAGAGCCAAGCCCTCAGAGAAAGGCTTTTGCAGGCACACGCAGGAGCGGTGGTTTACTAAGGGTGCTGGGGGTTGGGAGAGTGCCCTTCTGCCCCCATCCTGAGATGCTTGGACACAGCACACTGATGAGTCCTGTGGCAGTCAGTCCTTTCCAGATTCTAAGCGGGGTGTTGGCCAGAAATGATCGTGTTGCCTCCAAAGAAACCCGAGTCCAGATTTGAAGGCAAAAATGAGACTGGATGGTTCAGAAGCCTGACCATACACTGCGAATTTCTGGAGTCTCCAGGTAAGTAGAAGAACTCAGGAGGACTTAGGCATCTGTAGCAGGCCTAAGTCTGCTTAGGCCATTTCTGTGGCCGAAATGATCACGTTTCCGAGGGCATGGAAGGTCGGCTGACAACGAACAGTCAGGGAAGCTATCCTGTTGGCTCCATAAGGAAAACAATGAAGCCTTTGGCTGTTAGGCAAACCATTCTCATCATCGAAGACTCTTACAGGTTTTGCTGATTATCCCGGCTCTCTTAATTGCCATCCTTTTGGTTCCTGCGGCCTCTGATTTGGTCTTCGGTCATGCTACATTTGACTCATATTATTCATTGTTGTATATATGTCATTACTGAATGCCCACTAAATGGCTTGTTCATCCTAACCAAGTGCTAAGCACCCTGTAGGTGCCTGATAGGCATTTCTTTGAATCTCTGGAGGAAACGATGAAAGCTGTTAATATACCATCTTGTGTTTGTTTTCATCACCTCGTTAATATATATTTCTGTGGTTTACACATTGTCTTATATTTTCTTTTGTGAACTTGAAGCCCAGGAGGCAGGATGTGCTCTGGGAGAGCTCTAGGAAGTCATAACATAAAGTGTCCGGGAAAAGTGACCCAAGCGTGGCCTCAACTCTGCCCACGTGCACAGACAACTGGGAGAAGGAAGTGGGCCTTATGGAATCTTCACAGACCTGAGTTCTCAGGCATGACCCAAAGGCAAGGGAGAGTTTGCAGGCCACTTTTGTTATTTAACCAAAGAGAGATGATTTGCTTTGCTGAAATAGAAATTGCATTTTCCAAAGAGCATTGAGAATGATTAATAACTCCATTTTTCCCCATCCCTTTCAAGTCTGCCCAGTGTGACAGTGTATTGTTTAATCAAGAAAATGTATCTCCTCTCTAAGGACCTCCCCAACTGGGGGATTCCAAAGTTGTTGACAGGCTATTTTTGAAAACTACATGTCTGCTCCTGAGGATTGATGAGCTGAAAGAGAATTCAATAACAAATAAATTTGCCCCAAGCTCACAATCTACTGCCTCGTCTCTAAATACCATGAAATATCTGGCCCACAGACATTACTGCTAAACTTCATCACACAGATACATTATGAACCTTTTAATTCTCAAAGGATTAGCTGAACAGCCAAACAGGTCATTTTCACTCACCTTCGAGAGTAATGGCAGAGAAGCCTGTGTTAGTCTGCTTCCCACACCAAGTCCTCAATTATATTCAGTCATTTGACAGAATGAACCAGAGGCATAACACGAGACAGAGCCTGAATTGATCCAGGCAAAAGCTAATGGGAAACTTGTCTATTGAAAATAATCAGTGCATACTTTGACTACCTCCAGCGCAGATTTGTTTTTTGTTTATTCCTGCGTTTTTTCAGTGTGCTTGACTCGTCGGAATTCTGCTCTAGAAGTTAGTTAAGTGTGAGGACCAGAACAAAGGATGCAGGAGAGTGAGAGGAGAGAGGGGCTAATGTTGGAGAGGCTGGCTGGGGAGGTCGGAACCATTTGTGCTTTGTTCAAAGCTAGATGAGAAGCTTTGGGTGGGTCTTGAGAAAGGAGTCCTGTGATCTGACCGTTGAGGTTCCAGGTAGAAGAATTTTTTTCTTCTTTTTTTCTTGAGCAACAATGTTTATTACCGTAATTTTTACATGGTATTGCAATTAACTAAGGAATTATATACTGAAGCACAGTATATCATTTATTCTTGTAGCTTTCTTGTCCAAAAGAGACCAATACGATCCCTTTTTTTTTTTTTTTTTTTTTACTATACATTTGTTTGAAACAGCTTTCTGTTTTGCGGGGCAGGGGGACATTTTTACATTGAAACTCCAGTGATACAATGGTGGCAGTCATTATATGAATTCTTGATTCTTTCACCAAAGTGTATGCTTTTGCCAATGCCTCTTTTTTTTTTTTTTTTTCTCCCCCAGATGGAAGAAGCAATAGAATTAAGAATGAGGCATGGAATGTATCATTATTTTTGTTCATTTTACCAAGATTTTATCTCAAACTCAAAAATGTTTGGAACATTTTTATCTCCCAATCCAATAAACACTATAATCTGATAACTAAAAATAGAAAGTGAAATTAGCGAAAACTCATTTGTTCTGGTCTTTTTTTTCAGCATTTCATGTATTGGAAAATAATTATAAAAAGGAATATTAAGTCTGGTGCAAGCATCAATAATTGTTCTGGAACTAATTCTACCTAACATGATTTAATAGGTTTTACAGAATTCTATGAACAACCAATTTAAATTAGACACACCAAGATTTAAATCCATGAACTAACCATGTGGTTCGTTTTAAGCGTTGGTGTCAGCCCTCTCTCTCCGTCATGTGTCTGCTCTCACAGTGAGGAAACAAACATCAGAACTATGACTCTCAGTCCACAAATTTACATGGGTGTGTAAGAAATATCCACTTACTGTCTTTAAATCTAGCTAAAACCACATCCGATCCCTCACCCCACTCAACCGGGGTGGGGGGGGCGCAGCTGTGCTCACCAGGTTCCTTGGCTGCCAACTTCTTTACTTGGGAAATCTCTCCTGCACCCCTCCCCGCTTCACTTAAAAAGCATTCCCCCACTATCCTCTTCTGTCAAGGTAATCACTTCAGTGATGTCAGACTTTCTAGAAAACAAAGCCAGAAATTATAGTAAAGGTGACTTCAGTTTTTGCTCCTAAAATTAATTTCTCCCTAAGGGCTGGACTTAAAGGCTTCCTTTTAACAAACAGAATATAGCAAAAGTATCAGGGTGTAAATTTTATGATTAAATTACAAAAGATTGCAGCTTATTGCTGGCACTCCCTGGCCCTCTTGCTTGCTCGCTCTGATAGAAACTGGCTGCCATGTTCTGAGCTGCAATATGGACAGGCCTAGGTGAAAAGAAACTGAGAGTGACCTCCAGCCAACAGCCAGTGAGGAACTAAGGCCCTCAGCCCAGCAGCCCTTCAGGAACTGAATCAGGCCAACAAGCACATGAGGGGGCTGAGAGAGGCTCCTTCCCCACTCAAGCCTTGAGGTGTGACTATAGCCCTGGCCAGTGTGGACTGCAGGCTCTGAGACTCTGCAGCACAGGACCCAGACTCGTGAGCCATACATGCACGAAACTTCAGGTGGATGCTGAGGAGGGAATAGTATGATCTGGCTTGGTTTTTAAGATCACTCTCCTGCTGGGTAGAGATGTGTTTGAGGGGCAGGAGTGGCCATGGGGGGAGCTGTTGGGAGGCTCTGGTGGGAATCCAGCAGAAACAGGTGGCTCCAACCGGGATGGAGGCAGGAAGGGAGAGATAGTTATGAGGTTCAGGGCAGAAGGGAAAAAAAAGGTAATCCTAAATATTTGAATCATTTTTACAGAAACTGTGAGATATGAATGCTGTTGTTTCAAACCACCAAGACTTGGATTAATTTGGTTATATAGAGGTAACTAATATAAGCCACTGCGCATTTGTGGTGCCCTTGTCCAAGTATGAAGTCGAGAGCCAGTGAGGGGGTCTTACCCTGTTTGCACACTGTGCCTATCAGATGTCACTTTCATTATATGTATTAAAAATATTTGTTAGTGAATGAAGAGTAAATGGAAACACAACAGAGACAGATACACCATAGACAAAGACTTTAAGTAAGGATATTTGGAGTATTTTTATAATTTTTTGATCTGGTCAAAAACTGAATAACTAGTAGTGTTTTAATAAGGTCTTTGAGGTAAATGATGATAGATGAAAATTTACACCAGGGTATAAGCAATATGTCAAATTAATTTAAAATGATGTGATTAAATAATCATTTATTAATCATCAATAAATAATATTGACAGTAGAGACTGAAAATTTTGCAAATCATAACAAAATTTCCCCTTTACTTACTTTTTTTTAAAGATTCATTTATTTATTTGAGGGAGGGAAGGGGCAGACGGAGAGAATCTTCAAGCAGACTTCTCACTGGGCACGGAGCCTGAAGCATGAGATCATGACCTGAGCTGAAACCCAAGAGTTCGACACCCAACCAACTGAGCCACCCAGGTGCCCCACCTCTTTACTCATAATCTGGATCTTATAGAAAAAAATAAAATTACATTCCAACTGTCAATGGTGGGTGCCTGGGTGGCTCAGTCGGTTAAGGATCTGCTGTCAGCTCAGGTGATGGTCCCAGGGTCCTGGGATCGAGCCCTGCATCGCATCGGGCTCCCTGCTCACCAAGGAGTCCGCTTCTCCCTCTCCCTCAACTTGTGCACATGCGCTGTCTCTCAAATTAATTAATTAATTAATTAATAATTTTTTTAAAAACAAGTACAAATGGTAATATTTGTTCTTTTCGCATCCCGGGAAGGGTATAGCTGCACTTGAAACAAACATACCAGCACTGACGAATAGAAGTTTCCTCAAGTGACAAACAAGCATGGGAAGGAATATGGTTTTTAGGCCAAATCAGACCTGCCCTGTAGAAATGTGACCCTGAATCAACCGCATCGCTCTCATGTTTTTGACCCCATTGTTCTACAATGTTTGTGCTGCTAATACAGCTAACGGTCCGAGGAGTAGTGGCCAGATTAAGCATATAAAAGTACAGGATGACCAACTGCATTTTAAACTTCAGATAAACAATGAACAATTTGTCATATAAGTACGTCCCTCCGCCCCCCAAATTATGATGATTTACTTGGTGGGGAAGAGTGGAGCTCCCCAAGGGAGGGCAGACTACTCGATAAGGGGACTTGAAAGAGGCTGAAGAGAAAAACAGAATAAAGAAGTGCTCACAGGTGACACCCCGAATAACTAAGTGAAGAGGCTTTGGGGTTCTTTTCTGAGGCAAAGATGGCTCGATAGGTACATTAAATCATCAACGTTGTGCCTCTGACTTTGCTGTCCTTTGAGTTGTTTACTTCAACCCACATCCAAACGGCGGCAGCCTTCCCCTTGGAGACCTAATGAATGTATTTTGCTTACCACCAGGTTCCAGCAGAGGGCAGTCAAGTGTCACGGAGGGAAACGCAGGTGTTAGGCAGGCACCTAACAGGAAACTGAGTCCAACTCAGTTCAAAAGACTAATGAAGAGACTACCTCCCCACCCTTCCCGCGTGTGGACAAGGCTAAGGAGACCAGTGAGGGTTATTGCACCTGGAGACTGGCAAGAGGAGGAAGCCATCACCATTCCTAGACCCGAGAGCACAGAAGGAAACGGTGCTCACCGAATCCTGTGACCGCGGGAGCCCAGCCTCCCTCCCACCGGTGTGGACAGCGGCCGCCCCGGCCAGAGGTGCAGCCCCGAGCCGGGAGGGAGCAGGAATACATGTCCCATCTCTCCCTCTGCCCATTCACTCTCCTTCTCCGGTTTCCCAGCGGCAGAAGCCAGGTCGGTTGGCAGGGGAGCGCACGTGATAGTCAGGAGCAGTCAGCCTCCCGAGGCACCGACCAGGGCAGATTGGTCCCAGAAAACAAAACAAAACAGAGCTAAACCAGCACAGAGGCACAGTTTGGACTAAGGGCAGTCTGCCTTTTGTTAAAGAAGTGCTTACACGCTCATCGGAGTTCAATAAATCTGGCCTGGGAAGTCAAGTCTCGTAGTATTTTTATTTATTAAGTCCTTACCAGGTAGGAATCAGTATGCCAGATCCTGGGGCGCGAGAGGGACTAGTAATAACAGTAGCTCACGTTCCTGCCTCCCTCATTATGTTACAGGCACTGAACGAAATGCTTCACAGGCAATATTTTATTACATCTTCATGTCAGCCCTCTCAGGCACTATTATTATTGACATTTTACAGATAAATAAGTAGGATGCATAGAAGTTAAGTCACTTGCCTGTATCATGAGCTGCTGAGATGTGAAATCGCTTTAATCTGACTGCCAACCTTGGTCCCTGACCTGAGGGAACATAGATAGTCCAGCAGCAAAAACACTGGTTATAGACGAATGAAAAAAAAAAAAAAAGGTTAGTGATAAATGTGATGTCTGCAGTAACTGTAGGGATTTATGAAACAACTAAGCCAGAACAGAGTGGGGGAGAGGGCCAGGAGCTTGTGAGGACGCCCTGAGGAGTGGGGACCTCCTCTAAGCCATGGTGTCTGTCTTATAAGCGTTACATTATCTTCTGCTTTGTAGCACAGCTATTTTGCGCATAGCCCACGGGCCTGCCTTAGTGGTCCTCAGCTCCGGCTGCACATGCGGATCACCTTACCAAAATGTCCTTGGGGCGGCTGAGGGGCTCAGAGGGCGTCTGACTCTTGGTTTTGGCTCAAGTCATGATCTCAGGGTCTGGGTCTCCGCTCAGAGTCCGCTTGTCCCTCTCCCTCCCCGCTGTGCCCCTTCCCCCACTTACCCTCTCTTTCTCTCTGTCTCTAAAATAAATTAATTAATTTCATGAAGTCTTTAAAAAAAATGTCCTAGATGCCACACCAAACCATTTGTTCCTGCAAAGGAATTGTTTATTGACAGAGTTCCTGCAAACAGACTGCTGACATCAGTGTTTTGAAGTCCTCCCCAAAGGAACCTTCTATGCAGAGAGAAAAAAATGTATTGCTCTAAAATCTCACATTAGTAGGAGTGGTGTCTTATTTATTTTATAGCTTATAACTCTGCCTTACATATAGTTCAATATTTAATTGAACGCATTTGAATCAAATAGCTAGAGGGAATAATTAATGAATGGGAAGAAATATAACTTGGAAGGACTCAAATTTAAGAAGGGGAATAATTTCCTTTATTGATGCTCTTTTCTTTGAATCCATAAAGGGTAGAGGACCCTCGTACTTGTCCCAATGAATTATCAGCACACACTATTTTCTCAAGAAGCACATATTCATCCAAGTGTCCAGAAATTAATTGAGCTATTTCCAACGATATCCAATAGTAGGTAAGTCAGGGGTTTAAAAAAAAAAAAATCACAGAGGGCAAGGCTCTGTGAGAGGTCATCACCAGCATGCGTGCATCCTGGCAGGGACACTGTGACCTGGTAATGGTAGAAGACAGAGAGCAGTGGGGGTCTGGACTACCTGGAATGGGATACAGCCGGGGGGGCTGAAGAGACACAAACCACAGGGGAAGAAAACAGAGCAAGTCGGGTCATTCTCCTGTGCTCTGTGTATATTTCCTGGTTTCCCAGGTTGGATAAACTTGTAGTGTGGATCGGGGATGAGCTAAAGGATTTCAGGAATTTTAATGAAGTAGTGCATTTGCAAGCCTGTGATATCTATTTGCATGAGTTGCTTGGAACGGGAGAGAGAGGGGGTGGAGAACTGGTGCTTAGAGAAGCTTGTGCTCAGGTGCACAGGAGAGGAGAGCAGGAGGGAGAGGGCACGAAGCCTGTGCACAGGTGTCAGAGCCCAGTGGAGAGAAGTCAAGGGCAAGAGCCAGCGAGACTTGGGCTATCCCTGCAGGTGGGAATAGTTCCTCAAGTTCCTGAAGCCTGGGTAACACCCTCACCCCATCTCCAATACTCTTGGATTTAGTGTAGGCAGAGTTAGACCCACTTTTTTAGCACAACCTATATGTGGCAGGTTAAACTTTTCAAAAACTAAAATAAGCAAATGAGAAAATTGGGCTGCGTGAAAAATAAAGCCAAAAATTATAATATGAAGGCAGAGTTAGTAATAATACTCAATAAAAGTGGAACACCCCTTTTGATGCTGAGCATCCTAGTAGCTAATGCATAGGAAGAAACAGGATCTATTGCATGAAGATGTACAGTGTTGATAGGAGAAATATTAACTAGTAACTCAGAAGTACCACAAATTCTTTCCAGAAGCCCCGTAACTGAATGTTCTCAGGAGACACCGAAAGAATCTTTTCTCTCCAATGAAATATATATATATACATATATATATAATATGTAATATATATAAAGCTAATTCCAATACTCTAATGGGAGAATTCATTCCTTCCTATTTCATGTAGCATACATAATAGAAATGTGATTTCTCCAAGTAAATTTCCCTTAAATCATCTGTCTTGCCATGGAAACAAAAGAAGAAAATAAACACAATGGATATGACTATACCCCTAATGAAAGGAATGGACATTAAGGTGGCCTCAGAATTTTGTTTCAATTGACTGATTTTGTCAAAAGCTATTTGATACTGTAACACTGGGAAAATAAAGGATATGTTAATATGCACTGCACAAAGACTAACACACTCAAGATTTGCTGGTTTCAGTCTGATAAAGATCATCAGGAAATAAATCGGCCTTCATCAGAGCCAATATACTTAATAACTAATTTGTCAAAATTTGCTGATGTGGCAACTCTTTTTGAGAAATGGGATTTCCAACAATAAGCCATGGATAGCAACAAGATTACTGCATCAAAAAAATGGCCCTTGTTTTGTCTTGTTTTAAAATAGTTTGGAGTGACATCAGCAAAATGGTAAGATAGGAGTTTCCAGTGTCCATGCCCATAAAGACAGTATCTTAAATCACTGGACAAAAAATGGACCTGTTAAAAATGTAACAACTGGTTAGCCATTTGGAAAAAGAGGTGAGGAGGGAGGATGAAATACAGAAACTTCAGAATACACTCCAGGTGTGTATATGAGGGTATGGGTTGAAGTATTTCTCCTTTTTTGTATTCAAGGGCTGGGTCCAAGTCCCGTGTGGCAAGCTAATAGCAAGATTTACCTGTCTCTCTCCTGATATAACCAGGACACAGGGGTCCAAGATTTGGGGTTGACTGGGAATGATTGCCTTAAGTACAAGGCATAGCCAGTGTCTATGGAATTTTTCATGTTCCAGTTCCCTCTCTGGGAGCAGGTGTCTAGGAAATAAATACTAGAAAAACTAACAAAGACCATTACGTTATCATTTAATATTTATTTCACTATATACCTATATATGGCCATTTATGTTTCACTATATATCTATATATGGCCATTGCGCCTACAAGCAGCTGGAGAAGATTACTTTTTGAACAACAAGTTACAAGCCCCGCCGGTCTCATGTTGCTGTGTCTAGCGGTTCAAAGGTGTAGGGGATAGTCAGCATTTCTACGGCTCTGCACCTTCCAAACTTCCGCTCCTGTTTGGGATAACCCACCACTGGTCTCGAGGGAACACAGGGTCCTCCCTCCCATTATAGTAAACAAAATGGCGCGATTCTTGTCTTTTCCCCGGAGCCAGGATGCGGTCATATTACCCGGGCTTAGTTAATCAAACAGTCCCACCCAGGACTCGGACTCTTTAGTGACTGACATATACACAGGGACACGGAGGCATGATTCAGGGCCGCAGGGGCAGCTATCTCTGCCCAAAGTTTCCTGTTTCTGCCCTCCATCACGGCATTAGTGTTTGTCCATATTCCAAGCTGCGTCTTCGAGAATCCCACTAACGACGTGAACTCCTCCGATAAATTCCCTTTTTACTCGAGAGAACTGGCGTCAGTTCTGTTATTTCCAGTTTGGAGGTTTCTAACAGATACAATGGTCTTAGTTTTTTCGTATCTGTCTTCATACCTCAGTATTTTCTTAGGAGTTCAGGCTTCATTCATCCAATAGGATTTCTCACTCAGAGATAGTGAAAGTACAGCCTTAAAATTATTAATGTTGATTATCTTTTCAAGACATACCAAAATGAATAAGGTAATTGAAACATCTACACAGGTCTTTGTGACAAGCTAGCAAGTGTTTTAGCGTCCTTATTATTCCTCAGGATAATTAGAATTCTACTTGATACTTAATCTGTATAAGATAAAGGTGATAAGGTACTTCTGTTGATTAACAAAACAATATAATAGATTAAATTTATTATTAAGTAATCCGTACTTCATACCAGTTGTTGTCTGAAGTATTATAAACATATTATCTTATTTAATCCTCATAGTAATCTTATGAGGCAGGTACCATTAGAATTCCTATTCTCCAAGGATATGGAGACACTGGGAAAAGATAAAATGGGAGGGGGGGCGGTGAGGAGGGCAGTCAACAGTTCTGTTATTCCCAGGGCTCGCTTTAACCAGTCCGTTTAGTAAGTCAGTTCTGTAAGACTTTCTGACTTCTCAGGTGCAATCAGGTCTAGACAATTCAGTCACTGCAAGACTTTCTGTGTCCTTTATCTGCTTAAGTGCTCTCAAAATGGCACCACACGGAGATGGTGCCACTGGTCTGGCAGGTGTAGACTGAAGCCATCTGCAGAACTTCAAAAATGAATCTGTAGCTTAACTTGCTACAGATATAACGATTATTTAGAAGTAATAGTAGTGTGCTACCTTAATGTATCATTTTTTAAAGAAAACCTTCCTCTAGGAAATCATTTGTGACTGCTTAAGGCAATCTCCATTTTGTAGCTCAGCTGAAAACCATATGGAGAATCTTGATATAGAGGTGCAGACTAAAAATAATTTTTAAAGAAGTCACTGTGGCTTCGGTTTCATGGTCAAACTGGTAGCCATAGCTGGCTTTTAAGGCTCTTCTGTCCTTGTCTTCAACCCAATTACAGTTCACCTCTTCAGTGTGGGGGGCTAAAGGCCTATCACATCGGTGGAGTGGATTGTCTGAAACACAAGGCATCCTCCTGCTTCCTCAGGATCATCCAACTGCCTCAATTTCCTCTGATCTTTCACTAGTTGTTCACTCTCAAATTGTCTCCTGCCTCCTTCTCCTCCTGGCCCCAACTTTCCCTCTGGAGCTCAGAGATAGTGATCAGGGTTATCATGGGATAACCCATGAGGTGTGGTGCAGTTGTTTACCACCGCATAATGAAGCACCCCGAAATTTATTGGTGGAAAACAGGAACTGTTTGATTATTTCTCACCATTCTGTGGAGCAGGAGTTCAGACAGGGACGAGCAGAGATGACTTGTCTCTGCTCCATATCCTGTCTCCTGGAGCTACAGTGTCCAGGTGGTTTCCTGACTTGCATGTCTCACACCTCCTCCTGGAAGGCATTAATGGTGAGGGCTTGAATGACTCTCTTGCGGTCATGTTTAGTGCCTTGTTCTTTTGGTTGGCTGGGCTCCCCAATTCTTCTCCATGTAATCTCAAGACCTTTCTTCTCCAAACAGTGTCTCCATATGGTCTCTCGATGTGGTTTCTCCAGCAGAGCAGCCAGACTTCTTACATGGCACCTCAGGGCTCCCAAGAGTAGGAAAGCAACAGCTACCGGGGGTTCTGACTTACTTTTGGTTAACATAGGTCACTGGGTTGGCTCAGATTCAAGGGAAGGAGATTACACAAGGACTCCTTTGGGAGTCACCAGAGAAGACACACCAAAGTGTAACAGTGGTGCAATGGGATCATTTCAGCTGCCTTTGTGTCCGACCATGATGTGCATGTACCTCTGAACGTTTGAAAAAAGCTTCTTACCCTTATTTAATTGTCTCTGCACAGATGCAAAAATAATTACTTTATATACCATTTGTCTCATGCGATTATTGTTTCTTGGGTGAGGTCAGATTTGTCATAACTTTGGTCAGAGGTCAATGCAGAATTTAGGACAATGAGTTGTGGCTTTATCTTCAAAATAAAAGAATAAATTTCTAAGGAAAGCAATAGTTAAATCCTATGGGTCGACTTTATTAAACCAATGTTCTTAAAGTATAATTTATGTAATATAATTTAAGGTGTAATTAACATAAACAAAATAGTGCTCGCTTCGGCAGCACATATACTAACATAAACAAAATACATAGATCCTGAGTTTTGATAATTTCATCCACATATGTAAACACTACCCAAAACAAGACATAAATCATTTCTGTCACCACAGAATGTGCTCTCATGCCCCTTTCCAGTAAGTTCCCTCTCACCTCCAAAAGTAGCAATTTTTTTTTTCAGATTTTATTTATTTATTTGACAGAGAGAGACACAGCGAGAGAGGGAACACAAGCAGGGGGAGTGGGAGAGGGAGAAGCAGGCTCTCCGCGGAGCAGGGGAGCCCGATGTGGGGCTCGATCCCGGGACCCTGGGATCATGACCTGAGTGGAAAGCAGACGCTTAAGGACTGAGCCACCCATGTGCCCCTGTTCTCAGTTTTATTACCAGAAGTTAGTTTTGCTGGTTCTTGAATTTCATGTAAATGGCATTGATTTTGCAACCTTTTGTGATTAGGTTTGTTTACTTACCGGTTTTGAAATGCATCTGTTTAGTTGGTGTAGTAGTAATTAGTTCCTTTATTATTTGTTCCTTTCTTAATGAGTAATTTTCCCTTTATGGATAAAAGCTAAAAGCATAGAGTATCTACCAAAAAACTTGGAAAAATACCTTTTGTGACCTTAGATTATAAAATATTTTTAGACACTACAGAAAAGCACTAATGATAAAATTTAAAAATTTATAACTTGGATTTAACCAAAACAACCATAAAATTAAAAATGTATAACTTGGATTTAACCAAATTAAACATTTTTGCTCATCAAAAGATATCATTAAGAAAAAGAACAGGCATGCCACAGACTGGGGATAAAAATAATTTTAACACACAGGGCCCGTATCAAAATATACAAAGAGCTATAAAAATGGGAAAACGCCTTAAAGATACTTGACAGAAGAAAGCATACAAATGACTGATAACTACATAAAAAGGTGTCTGACATATTTAGTCATAAGAGAAATGCAAAAATAAAACTACAATGAGACATCATTTCATCATATCCATTAGAATGCTAAAAAGACTGGCAACACCGAATGTTGGTGATAATATAAAGTAACTAAAAACACTTCTCATCATTACTGTCGGGATTATACCATCACTCTGCAGAACTCTGGCAATTTATTGTAAATTAAATACACATTTACTCTTTGACTCAGCAAGTATGTGTATGTGTGTAAGAGAAAGGGAGCCGAGGGGGAGAGTTGCAAGAATGTGTATAGCATCTTATTTATAGTAGTCAAAAACTGGAAACAACCAACGTGTCCATGAGTAAGAAGACATATGATTTAGCAAGTCTTGAGCATGGAAACTGAAAAGCCAGAAGTTTGGGGAATGAAAAATCGATCAAAATTAAGTGAATTTGGGGGCAAAGAAATCGCCATTACAGGGGCTCCCGGGTGGCTCAGTCGGTTAAGCGGCTGCCTTCAGCTCAGGTCATGATCCCAGGGTCCTGGGACGGAGCCCTGCATTGGGCTCCCTGCTCAGCGGGGAGTCTGCTTCTCTCTCTCCTCCTCCCCACTCACTCTCTCTTTCTCTTTCCCAGATAAATAAATAAAAATCTTTAAAAAAGGAAATAGTTATTACAAATTTGAATCTGAGATGCTGAAGAGAGGATGACTGGGTGGATTTAAGATGAACTAGGGGAGACGGCCATCAGAAAGCGTGTGGGGGCAAAGGGTGTAAGTGAAGACTGCGTGAGACGGGTACGGTGTCCAGAAAACCTCAAGTGAAGATGTTCAGCATGTGGTAGAATTAGGCACCAGGGACTCAGTAGAGACTGTGGGTAAAAATACAGACTGAGTCACTTATTTAAAGTGGTAGTGGAAGCCATGAGAACGGGTGAGATTGTCCAAAGAACACACATAGACACGAGAAGGGCTTGAAGACTGGTTCGCTAGCCCCAGAGTGCTGTCTCTCCATATCGTCCCTCCCAGGCCTCTTCCCACAGCTGCCTCAGTGATCTGGGGTGCAATTCTGACCATTTCACTCCCTACCCTACCACCTGCGAAAGGTGAGGTTCAAGCTTTGAAACTCAGCATTCAAGACTGAGGCCCTCTGGAGCCTCCCTATTATTACTTTCTGCCTCACACTTTCTATTCTAGGATCAACTGTTGGCTCCCATGCTCGCTGCTTCTTTTTGTTCTTCCTGAGATGTTGCACGTGCCCCAGCTGCCTTCACTGTCAATAGCAGCTCAGACACCACCTCTTGGAATTCCTTCCTGTCCTTGCAACCACTGCACTGGAGTAGGTAGTCTTACTCCAAAATGGGACAGTGACCATGCTTTTGCTCATCACACTGCAGCCTGATGACCCGTCTAGGTATCCAGTTCCCACAACCTCAGCATATCTTGACCTGTGTCTGGGGCAAAAGTGCTCCTCCCTGTCAAGACTAATCTCACACTGTATGTGTTAAGGTGGGGCCTTTTGTCCTTCGTCCTCACGTCCCGTTATCGAGCAGAGTGCCTGGCATAGAAGAGATGGCCACAGTGGTTTGCAGATTTTTTAATTAAACAACAAAAACAGGTTGAGGAAGTAATACTATGTCTTTCTAGGATTCATTTTTTTAGGAAAACAAATGAAAAGTTTTCAATTAATAATTGCGCCACAGATAAACCTCATTGGCTACGACACTGCCACTGCACAAAACTTAAAACAACTGAATCATAAACCCCAAGTAGGTGGGAGAGTAGAGAATTACAGAAACTAGAAATGTTAAAAAAAAAAAAAGCGCAACTGTAAGAACTGTAAAATACAACAGTAAGTTATGAGATTTGACATTAGTTAACTTTCAGGATGATTGTTTTAACAGAGCAGGTTGGCAAAAGTTAGATTTAAAAAATAAGTAGAGAGGTGCCCAGCTGGCTCAGTCAGTAGAGCATGTGACTCTTGATCTCAGGGTCGTGCATTCAAGCCCCACGTTGGGCGGGGAGCCTACTTCAAACAAACAAACAAAAAATTTTAAAGTAGATATTCATTCATTCATTCAACAAATATTTATTGAGCACTTGGGATGTGAATAAAAATCTAACAAAAATTCCTGCCCCGATTGAGCTTACACTCTACAGGGAGGCAGTCTACAAAAAATAAACGTAAGTAAATCACATAGTTAGACGCTGATAAGTGGAATGGGAGCGGGGTAAAGGGATGAGGAATTCCAAGGAAATAAGGAGATGGGCAGTTACAGGCTCTCAAGAGGGTGAGCAGTGGAGGGAAGAGAGAGGCCATAACTTGAGGGACTGGAAAAGCTGAGCGCATTTGTAACTCAGGGCAAGAGGGCGAGACGGTGAGAATCCCCCGTACTTAGCAGAGACTGGAAATGGGAAGGAAAAAGTGAAAGTCCTGAAGGGAGGAAGAGACGGTATCAGAGGTACGGCATGGGCATTAGTGGTGATGAGGAGAAGAAATGTCTTTTCCTCACACGGGGTGAAGACAGAGATTCTAAGGCGCAAAAAATGACGTTGAACCCTAGACTGGCGAAGCCCTCCCCATGCCAGGCCTAACTATGAAATTTTATGTCCATCTTTTTGGACAAATGCTAGATCAAAAAAATACGGAGAATTCTTGGATGTAATCACCAGTTCAGAAATCAAGTAGTAGTACTAGTTCATGTTTGCTATTTCTTCTCTTACAGTGACAAAAACTCACATGCCAAAGCACACGTACTCCTTTAGTTAACTTCGCTTTCCCTTTCCTGGGCCCACAAGAGTAGGCAGCAGGGAAGCGAGGATTTTCTTTTAAATTAATTAAAAGCATCACCAATTGATATAGTGTGAGCATTGTGGCTGGCCTTACCCATCTGATAAGCTGAGGACCTCAGAGTACAGTTGATAGGGTCTGATTTTGCAAGTAATTTGATATTCTGCATATTTATGTATCGATGAGCTTCTGCTTCCAAGGAACTCATAAATTAATATTTAATGAAATCATTTGCCGGGAGATGTTTTGTGCATTCCTGTTAATCTCCTGAATGCTTTATATTTAGTGTTGCATCTCAAACTCCAAAGTCAGTCACAGTCTTGTCAGGACTATTTTTCACATACACATACATATCCCACGTAAGCAGGTTTCTTTCTCTGTAATTATCCCTCAGAAAAGACGTCTTTCTCCAGGCCAAGCAAAATCTCTTCATGAGAAGCACTCTAATTAAATATTTGAATCACAGGTAATATTTAGGAAAATCACATTGATTGAAGCCACTTCAATATTACTTTCAGAATACTAAAAAAGGGCTACCAGATACATTAAACATTTAAAAAAAAGAAATTTAACAATGTTTAGTCATTATTCTTGGAAATATGACCTCAAAAACAAGCATAGGATATATTACAAGCATTTTTCAGAACAATGTAAAGGGTTATAATGTGGAAATCAACTACCTGCAGGATGAAGGAAAGAAATTGCTAACTTGATGTTTATACAATGGGTAATTTGAAGCATGGGATTTCTTATAACATTTACCATTTTCAAAAAACACTTTCTTTCAAATAAGCTTAGACAACAAGCTGACATGCTTTGGAAAACTGGGGTCTCAAAACATCGAGGGAAAATGTGAAAATAATGACTAGAATTCATGAGTAGAAAAAAGTAAATATATATATTTCACATAATTAAAATATGCACATAAAAGTGAACGTTTATTTCATCCCCCCAACTACCATCTGTAGATTCAAATCAAAACAAACTCGAATTGTTTAAAATTGCGCTATAGCATCTTTTGGACAACATCACCACCCCTAGCTTGGCCTCTTTCCACTTGATACCACTAGTATTCCCCCACTTGTGACAAACAAAAAATGTCTCCAGATGTTGTCAAATGTCCACTGGGGGGTGTAATCACTCCGGTTGAGAACCCCAGCCCTAGACAAATGCTGTCAACATCTCCAGTTAACTTCCATGTTTTTCTTGATGTCCCGTTTTCTAATTATCTGAAATCTAATTAAAATATTGGTTCTTCTCTGGTGAAAACAGTTGATTATTATTACTATTTACTTCTCCATTACATTTTGTAAGAGTAAGAAATTTAAGGCAGTTATGCATAAGTTACTGAGGAATAACACTACAAAATACACAATTAAAAAAAAAAAAAAAGGAAGGGTTCATCGATCCAAATCCGTAAGATGTAGGCAGTTGAAGTCAATCTTCATCAGAATGGAAATATTACTCAATACAAGTATAACTATGCTGTTAATGACTAACCTACATTCAGATCTTTTCATTTAGCGCAGGCTTTCCTTCTTTGAGCCAAACAACGTATTTTTTCCTTGTCCTCATTAAAACAACTTAAATTATTACTATGACTGATGGAAAAGTATAAACATGGTCAATAGCAGATAGCCCAAACAGTCTGATCTGGGAGTATATCTAATTTTTATTTTTTTGCATTCATCTGGATGTATGAATCCAGATGCTAAAATTTATTTTTAGGTCCTCAATCTCTATAAGATGGAGGGAAAAAAGAGGAGTATAAACAAGAACTTGGACCAAGGTTAAATACTCATTAACAGTAACTGAATGTGGACTTTAATTTCTTCCAAATATTTTTTCATGTGCTCCTGTGATTAGTTCCAGACACAACCAAATACAAAACAGAAGGCAAGACTCTCAATTTATAGTTTGTGACTTAAAAAGAATCTCTTTATTAAGCCTGTTACAGTAGAATTCATTTTTTTCAAATAGAAGTACAAAAAAAATTCTAGGATTGTCACCAAAAATGTAACCAATGAGTGATGGTATTAGAGATTATTTTACTTTTGCTTCTCTGAAATTTCTATTTTTCTACAATTAATGTGTATTTTTCCTAAACCATAAGAAAATTTTTTGTACTTTTCCCACCAAATCACGGTTTATGGCCTATCACGTAGGATTCTTGGACAAATACTGACATTAATCTTTTTTCCTGGGTTTTTTTAAGATTTTATTTATTTGACAGAGACAGAGATAGCGTGAGCAGGAACACAAGCAGGGGGAGTGGGAGAGGGAGAAGCAGGCTTCCCGCGGAGCAGGGAGCCCAATGTGGGGCTCGATCCCAGGACCCAGGGATCATGACCTGAGCTGAAGGCAGACGCTTAACGACTGAGCCACTCAGGCACCCTCCTGGGTTTTATTTCAAACTATACTGAACTCTTCCTAATTTTTGTTAAATGCATTTCCTATTAACCAAAGTTAAAATGTACCCTTTGAAAATCCTGATTTCAGATAAAAATTATGCATAGAAAACTGTCTTTCTAATTAGATACATAGAAAGCTAATATTCTATGCAACATAAGACAAATCAGGGTTCTTACCTTTCTATTTTCTAGCTTGACAAGGACTGTTAAATTTCTTAAAAGAGTACACATTGATGTTTTTAATTTGGCATTACATATTCAATAAAAATCAATTTAGATTTTAATTACTGTGGAATTCTGACAACTCTAGCAATGGCAAAGCTGAATTTTATCTTGCTGTTATCTAGCAAGAAGCAAATACCATTAAGATTGCAAATGTTTAACCTGGTAAAAATGAGAATATATTTCAATCAAGAACATACCATCCAAAAAAAAAAAAAATAGTATTGCTATCCAGTCATGAATTTCTCAGTATATTTCTGCAGGCCCTAAATGTTTAGAAGAGATGTAGCATTCACATAATACTATAGTCCATGAAAAGAGTATATTCTTTTATTGTTTTTGTTCATACATGTTGTTTCAACTTTCAATAATAAAATTCAATAAATTTGATTCCTTAATCATAAAAACTTGCTTTACACATTATTTACATGTTGCCAAAGTCTACAGCCATACAAAATAGCACAAGGATTTGACTCTATGCGTGGTACCATCACACGGGAGGAGAGAGCTAATCAAGTAACATACATTCAAAGATTAAATTGTAGATGCGCACAGTGTATTTGGCACTGCTCATTAACATTATAACACCTTCCTCTTAGAGACAGGTATTCTTAAGCCTTAGCCCCAATATACCAGAATGTTGCTATTCACATCAAAAGCAGCTTTTGAACTTTGTTATAACAGTAATCAGTTTTAAGAAACAAAATACAACCAGAATTGGGAATGGAATTCAAACGCTACAAGTTTTTGCTGTGCTCCAAGCTGCCATCCTTAACGTCGATTTAATCTGATTTTCCCATTGTGGGGAATGTCAAGAAGAAACGATGTAAAGACAAAAACCTTGAGTACACATAAAGACAAACAACAGTTTTCTTTAACGTTATCAGTTCTTCTTGGGAGTGCAAAGGGAGCCCTGATGATGCACTGTGATGATTTTGGCAGGAATTACAGAATGACCAATGCCATTCAAGTTGTGGAGATTGATACTAGCAGTTAAACTCATGAGGAGAAGGATCTGGAATGCCTGTATCTGAATTCAGAATCTTTAGCAACTTGTTTTAAGGATCTCTTCCTAGGACTATAATAGACTCAGGTCACAGCTTACAGATATACTTCGATGTATAATAATACTAAATACTACACTGCTATGAATGGAAGGAGAGAAATACAAAGACTCAACCATTAAACTTCTAGCAGCTCTGGCTATATCCCAGTAGGTAATCTGTTTGACTAACTTCATTTTAAAAAGTATTAAATCCCTTCACTTCAGTCAGGCCCATTAAATTTAATTCATTAAAGCCGTACATATTCCAGAATGTTTATAAAAGACACATATTGTGTTTACAAAAGACATAAATTCAGTCTCAAACTAAGACAAAAAAGCCTCAATAGAACATGGATCACAGTACAGGGGGACAGAAATCAGTTGTCTAGTAAAGTTCAGAGATATGCTACAGTTTCACACAAAACTTTCAGCAATAAATTAAGACTTAAAAAAAAAAAAGTCTTATAATATACAAAGGACTATGAAGTGCAAAGTAATGTCACTGGACCAAAATTTAGTTTAATCATTTTATTTCAAGTGTAATTTTTAAAATCATAAATGGGGTTTTGTAATCCAAAGTGGAAACATTTTATTCTTCAGCTTCAGAATATGACAAGCAACTTCAGACCTTGCTTTCCAAACCCAGTCTTCTTTGCTATTTTTCAGACTTCTGAGACCTAGTATTTAAGCTACTCCAGTTTTAGACAACTATTGTACACTTAAGATTTTTCTGAAAACGGTCCACCAAATATAAAGAATGGTTTCTGTCCAAGGATCAGCAGTGAGGGAAGAAATATTAAACACATATCAAAAAAATCACTTATTCGTTTAAAAAATAACAGAACCAGAGTAATTCTCTGTCATGAAAGAGAACATGTAAAATTAATTTAAATTACTTTTTGTAGACTTTGGTAATATTTTATTACCTACACCGGCCTCCATCTTACTTAAAGATCTTTTAGGCAAAGTTACCATCAGGATTTACTGAGTAAAATGAGTAAATATCCTGGGTACTAACATGGCCCAAAATGTGCTATTCCAAAGAGGAACAGGTTACTACTTTTGAAGAAAAGAGCTGCCTTGGTAACTTCCCTCAAATGCTTATTTTAAATAAAAATAGTTAATGGAAATATTTTTTAAACCAACTTTTGGTACACACTGCTCACCGAATAAAAAAGGAAATCACTTTCTTTCCTATTTTAGGAAATCTTCCAACTTTACTTTTAAGATTATAACTTTTTCACCTTTTCTTGACTGTCTAATACAGTATTTAAATTTTTTAAATTCTGCCTTTGAATGTAGTGAGTTCTTTTTCAGATGATCTTCACAACCCAGAACAGACACCAGAGCAACACTCGCAAGTCACATTGTTCAACTACAATGAGATGAAGATGGACGGATATCCAAAAATAGGTATGCCCTCCGCTCCAAAGCTGACCAAGCTTTTAACATGTGACCAACACAGAGCTCCATTCCTCTGGAGATCCCTCAAACTCAAAACGGTTCCATTTAATAAGTCAATATATTATTCTTAAAAATTAAGTTTGGTCACTAGGAAAGACAACAAAAATTATTCCCCTCCCCCCAAAACAACCAAATAACTCTAGTCACCCCCCTGCTCCCCACAAAAACAGGGAAGTAGTGGAGGCTGAAACCTTTAAATCTGAAATTTCAGCTCCTAAAACACTGCTGCTATTTGCTCAAACTGCAGGTCTACATCTTTCCTTCTCCAATACTTCCCCCATTTATAAATTTATTTACACACATACACACACACACACACACACACACACACACGTGTGCACGCGCACTCATACTCACACATACTCTTACTCTCAAGTAAGACACTTTTTTGTGTTTGTTGATAAATTATGAGGATTATGAACTAGGTGTGTACAGGGTTTCATAGGTGCTTTGTAAACATCAGAGTCACTTGGGTCCTTTTCTCCAAAAGCCTGAAATCAAATTACACAACCAGGGATCACTACTTTCCCAGACGCTGTTCACAGGCTGCATACTGACGAAGGGCAGAGAAAAAGTCCTCATAACTGATGTTCAGGTGGGAAGGCAAAGAGCTGAAAAGAAAGCACAGGGGAAAAAAAGCAATTAAATGATATACTGTAATTGATTTGGAGGGGGAACCAGAAGGATAATGACCCAAAGGAGGTTAAGAGAAGAAAGCAAATTATAAGCGTAGAGTATGTCAAACCTTTTCTACTAAATTACTGCTAAACTCACTGTGAAACGGTCCAAGTAAAAAATAATCTCTCCTTCTTTCCATAAGAAGAAAAGAGCAACTTGTAGTGAGATAGAGATTCAGAACCTATATTAAAGCCTAAGTCTAAATTAATGCAAAACTGGAGATCTATTTATAAGAACCTCACTCAAATTCACTTTAAGAACTCTAGGGGCACTAGGGTGGCTCAGGTCATGAGCCTGGGGTTCTGGGATCAAGCCCTGTGTTGAACCCTACATTGAGCCTGCTCAGCAGGGAGTCTGCTTCTCCCTCTGCCCCTCCCCCTGCTCATGCTCTCTCTCAAATAAATAAAATCTTTAAAAAAAAAAAAAAAGCAACTCCTTTCTGTCACAGTAAAGCCAGTACTACTTGAACGGTTTATGAAAGCCAGGCTTAACACTCACAGAACAGCACAGCATCCTTCTATAACTGTATGCTAAAGCCAATGTGGTGAGCAACCAATAAATGAATATTTATCTCTACCATTTCTAATTGCTCAAGGAGGCAATTACAGTGTGATGTGAAGACAAACTCTGTAAAGGCAGATGAATGTACAGCCAGAGGGTTCCCCTTTAAGTATTTGAAATCCTTAATATAATTTTCAATAATTAACATAAACAATTCTCTAACTTACAGAGCTTTATTGTGAGGCTTTGGAAATTCCAAACTGTACCGGAGCCAAACACCTGGTGAGCGTACAAGCCACGTTCTGAGTTCCAGTCACGTGCACCACAAAAGAAAAAAGACTGAGCAAGCCTACCATGGATGACCTCCTGGCCTGACCCTGTGGTGCTCAGAGCTATGCTTTCTTTATCCTTCCTTTTCCTCTCCCTAGCTTCACTGAAATACAACGGACTTATAATCTTTTCCCTTCCTTTCACTGCCCAAAATTCTGAAAGAAGTCTCCTTTCCCTCCCATTTCCTTATCTCTTAATAATCTCTGCCCTCAATCTTTTATCTTATTCCCTCTACTGCAGTGATAAGCTCACAAGGTATCCTCAAAGAACAAAGTTAACGACCCTCTTCTCGCTGAAGCTTGCTTCAGATGTCCTCCGCAAACAACCCACCTTCCTAAGTCTTTCTCATTTTACCCTCTTTATCAACGGCTTCATCTCCTATCTTTCCTCAAGAAGCTCTTAGCGCCACGACCCCTCAGTGCCTCCGAAGTGGTCTTGCCCTTCCCTTTCTGCTCTTATGATTAAGACATCACAGTGCTTCCAGTCTGGTGGGCGGGCGAGAAACAGAGAGCAGACCTCAATACAATGTGACAGGGCTAGGACAGACAGACGTACAAACATCCACGGGAAAGTTTGTTACGTGTTAGGTATCTGATGTCGGTTATCAGGATTAAATCCTCAACTTCTTATTAAAATACCCATTTTACAAATACAGAGAAGCTTAAATAACTATCCAAAGTCACCTTACTGAACTGCATAGCCAAGACTCAAACGGAGATCCATCTGTTCTACAACACACGCTTCCCTCCAAACCACGCTCGACCTCACAAGAGATCACTGCTACCTTTCTTGGAGCCCAACCCAAAAGGCACCTAAAATCAAACTCAGAAAACCCCTGGAGAGAAAGAAACAAGAGAAATACACACCCAACATAAGGAAACCCAAAGTCTGGAGATGTGGATTCCACTTTATTACAAGCAATAGTAAGAGCAATGTCTCTTCCCCCTTCTCCTCACCTATAAAATGAGGAGGTGGGACCATATGATCTACAGCTCTTTCTGATTCTGCCAAGCTATGTGTTCTTTTCTGCCTTTTGATTTGACAAACCTTTTCCCTGTCCTGCCCCTGAACTTGAAGCACATGGTCTTAAAAGACCATGGGAGACTATGGACTCTGGGAAACAAACTGAAAGTTTCAGAGGGGAGAGGAGTGGGGGGGATGGGTTAGCCAGGTGATGGGTGAGGGCACATATTGCATGGAGCACTGGGTATTGTACGCAAACAATAAATCATGGAGCACTACATCAAAAACTAATGATGTACTGTATGGTGACATGACATGACATAACATAACATACATACATATGTACATACATAAATAAATACCAAAGATCCCTTGGTACTGTGCTCTTCTACATACACTTGAGAAAGTTCCCCTATTCTCACAAGTTCAACTACTATTACTTCTTAGGTACTGTCAATCTCCAAATACCCATTTTTTTGCCTTGACTTCACATCCATGGACCAATTCTACATCTTCATCTGCTCTCCTAAGTGTTTCCACTAAATAAGACTATGGCCTCAAAATCATCTTATCTTTGAATTCAACATTTTCTCTTCAAAAATCAATGTTCCCTTGACTTTCTAGTCTGCTCAGCGGGGAGCCTGCTTCTCTCTGCCACTCCCCCTGCTTGTGCACTCATGCTCTCTCTCTCTCAAATAAATAAATAAAATCTTTAAATCAAATCAAATCAGGGGTCAGCAAATACAGCCCATGAGGCTGCCACCTGTCTCTGTGAATACTGTTTTACTGCAACGGTCACACACGTTTGTTTATGTGCTGTCTGTGGCCACTTGGCTACACCACCAATGTTGAGTAGCTGCAACAGTGAGGAGCTGTGAGACTGTATGGCTCACATATTTACCTGAAATATTTACCACCTAGTCCTTTATACAAAAAGTTTGGCCAACTCTGTTCTAAACAAGCAATTTCATTCTCATCACTGTATGATCCCCTAAATCATAGCTATGGCCTCTTCACTTGTCTCTCTACCTAATCCTTTCCCAAATCCAATCTAGTCTAGTACACAGGTGCCAAACAAATCTTCTCAAATCACCACTTCCACGCTATCCAAAGGCTAGTGGTTGCCTACTTCCTGTTGAAACTGTTATACATATTCTTTGTGCTGGTATTTAAAGCCTTCCCAGCATCGATACATCCAAATTATCTGTTTTCACCTTACAGAGGTGACCCTTGACCAACATAGGTTTGAACTGCATGGGTCCACTTTTACACAGATATTTTCTGATAAATGTAGCATAGTACTACAAATGTATTTTCTGTGCCCTATATTTTTTCTTTTTTTTAAAGATTTTATTTATTTATTTGACAGAGAGAGACACAGCGAGAGAGGGAACACAAGCAGGGGGAGTGGGAGAGGGAGAAGCCGGCTTCCTGCCGAGCAGGGAGCTCGATGTGGGGCTTGATCCCAGGACCCCAGGATCATGACCTGAGCCGAAGGCAAAAGCTTAATGACTGAGCCACCCAGGTGCCCCTTCCTTATAATTTTCTTAATAACATTTTCTTTTCTCTAGCTAACTTTATTGTAAGAATACAGTATACAATACATACAACACACAAAGTTACATTAATTGACTGTTATTCAGTCAGGCTTCCAATCAAAAGTAGGCTATTAGTAGTTATGTTTTTGGGGAGTCAAGTTATATATAGACTTTTGACTGCACACGGGGGTCCCCCCATAACACCCACATTGTTCAAGGGTCAATTATTCTACCATCTAATGCTATAATGCTAAGTCTCTGCTCTGGTATGGCCAGTTCCCGCACTATTTCTTGAAAACGAGATGTTCATTCCCCACCTCCCACCTTTTCTTTCTTTCCCTGTCTATCGTTCCCTACACTTCTCACCTTTTTCTCTAATTATAAAAATTCTATCCATCTTACATGCCCCGGAGCAAGTCATATCTTTTTTGTAAAACCAACAACTCTGGCCCACAGAGGTATCTCTCACTCCTGGTCTCCTATGACAATCTGTATCAATACCAAATACTTGCACAACCACACTCTCTTGTGTCTGAGTCATTTACATATGTCTTTATCTTACCATTGATACTGTCAAGTACCTGAGGGGGAGGACAAGTACTCTAAGTCTCTGGGAATTCTCACCATACCTACTATAGTGCTGGGCTTGAGAAACACTTGCTGAACTGAACCAAAATCAGGACACTTTCATTACTTACATAATCTCAGTCAATCTGATGTGCCAGGGAAGAAAGCCCAATGTGCTGTCCACAGGACCAAACTTCAGTACTAAATCAGGATCAGGAAAACCAGTTGACCCTTAAAAAGAAATACACAGGAATTTAACATACATTGCTTACAAATAAAATGACCAAGGGCAAAATCTGTTAATCAAATTGGCTTTTTATGCTCTGAGTATGTTTCCTTCAGAAGGTTTCCAACCCCCACCCCACTGCCTAACATATACTTTAATACCTATGTTATTTCCATATGTCAAAGTTTTGTCTAAAGACCATTTAACTGAAGTGATTACTTGATAAGAAGGGGTAACCCTACTCCCATTCTAACCTCTACAGGTAGTCCCCAAAACCCAACCACCTTTCAACATAAGAGTTCTCCTGGCATTCTGGGAACCACTGCTTTGGCGGCACAAATGTTTATAGAATCACATAAGTTCATAGAATCATTAACCTCAGAGATGAAAAGGAACTATAAAAGTAACTACTATCCTCCCCTTCCCCAATACCCCTCATTTTATAGCTAAGGACCCAGCAAGATCAACTCCTAGCTATCAGTAGAAAAGTTTTCTCCAGAGCCCCTACCTAGGGAGGGAAAACACCATACACCTGCCTCACTAAAGGCATGGCCATTTGGTCTCATTACTGGTTTCCATACAAGACCTGGTTTGAGAAAAAGAGGGGATAAGGGTAGTGCAGCTACTTAAAAAATAAAGTAAAATAAAAGTTAAAATAGTCAGCGGTAGAACAGAAAAGATGCTATAATCCAAGAGACCCAGGCTCTAACAGTTTCTAATAACTGCAGGTTTGCTACTAACTTTTGGTCACACAACCTCCCCAGGGATTAGTTGTTTCATTTGTTAAACAGGAGACTAGATTAGACAGGCCCAGCCAGCAGTAATAAAGAATTATTTCCATAACAAAGTCTCTTTGAAGCCCATATTGGTAAAGTAAGTGGACTAAGAAGAAAATATATTCCTCGGCCTGGTAAAAAGCAGATTCTCTTTAGTTAAAAAAAAAAATTAAATCAAAAATGGCAAGAAGGAACTTCCTGCTAATGGTGGTGTGAAGGTGATGAATCCTCCCCCCAAAAAACCACATATTAAACGGGACAAAACCAAACATATAAAGGGAGTGGATACTGGCCAGAAGCAGACAATTATTCTTTTAATAACAAGAGAAATAATGAAACACCAGCCAGAGCTTCAGGTAAGAGCAGCGGTAAGGGGACTTTGTCTCTCCTGCCCAGGAATGGTCCTAACGCCCCATGGCTCCCCTCCCCCCAATCAAATGGAGAGAACCAGAGTTTTACCAGCATGGTGCTGAGAGCAAAACTAGCAGATTTGCTGCTTGTAGCCAAAAGATATGGACTCAGTTTGGAACTGGAGACTGTGGGCCAGAGAGAGGGGGCAATGATGAAAAGCTAGGGTTTTGCCAGCTAAAAGTGGCAAACTCAAAAGTGAACAAATGAGGAAAACCCACACAGCCTGTTAGTCTGATGCTGTAGCCCCAGGGAGAGCAAGCAATATAATGGTCAGGAATTTACCAGGAAGATCCCGGGAACAAGGGCTCATACAAACTCTCTGCACAGCCCCGGCTGACCAGGGAACTGCACACATGCAAAGAAGGAAAGTGGGCAGGGGAAGAGGGCAGCAAGAAAGCCCAGTGAAAAGGAATAGCCAAGAAGACTTGAGAACCGGCGGCAACTCCGCATGCACTCTCATGTCACACAGAGATCAGGGAAGCCTTACAAACTTAAGGTTTGAGCACAACCCGTGCGAATATCATTGTCTGACACACAAATCTAGACAGACACAGTCAGACTAAAAAATAAAATTAAAAATAGAAAATTTGAGCAGAGATAGCAGCTGTTACCTTTATACACAGACAACATGATCTTGTATTTAAAAAATCTTAAGACTCTGCAAAATGAACTACCAGAACTAGTAAATGAATTTTAGCAAGGTGGCAAGATACAAAATCATTAAAAAAACAACTATATTTCCATATATTATCAACAAGCAATCCAAAAACAAAATTGAGAAAAAACAATCTCATTCATAGCAACCAAAAGAATAAAATACTTGGGAATAAATTTAACTAAAGAAGCAGAAACCCAAATTCTGAAATTACAAAACATTGTTAAAAGAAAAATTAGGACCCAAATAAGTGGAGAGATATGCCATGTTCATGGATTGGAACACTCAATATTAAGGTGGCAAGTCTACCTTAACTGAGCGAGATTCAACCCAATCCCTATCAAAACAGGGCGTTTGGGGGTTTGAGAAACCAACAAGCTGATTCTAAAATTTACATGAACATGAAAGGGCCCTGAGTGTAGCCAAAGTTGTTTAACTTTGAAAAAGAAAATCAAAGTTGAAAGACTTACCCTACATGATTTTGAAATTTACCATAGTAGGCACTACAGTAATCAAGACAGTGTGGCATTTGAAGGACAGACAATACAGACTAATGGAACAGAATAAGAAGTACAGAAATAAACAAGGATTTATGGTAAACTGAGTTTCAAAAGAAGAGTCACAGAAATTCAAGAGAGAAAAAAATGGTGGTAGAACAGCTGGTTTTGTTTACCTCACACCATTCACAAAAATTAAGTCGAAATAGATTACAGATTTAAACATAACAGCCAAAGTGATAAAAATCTAGAAGAAAAGAACTGTGACTCTGGGTTAGGTAAAGATTTCTTAAATATGACACCAAATGTGTGATCCAAAAAGGAAAAAAAAAATGATAAATTGGATTTCTTAAAGATTAAATACTTTAAAAGAAACTATTAAGAAAAAAAGTAAGCCATGGATTGTGAGAAAATATTCATTCATAAGTCATACCTTATTACTGAAAAAAGATATGTACCAAAATCTATAAAGACCTCTTAAAACTCAATAACAAGACACACCACCCATTAAAAATAGAATTTTTTTTTTTTAAGATTTTATTTATTTGACAGAGAGAGAGAACAAGTAGGCAGAGAGGCAGACAGAGGGAGAGGGAGAAGCAGGCTCCCTGCTGAGCAGGGAGCCCGATGCGGGACTCCATCCCAGAACCCTGGGATCATGACCTGAGCCGAAGGCAGCTGCTTAACCGGCTGAGCCACCCAGGCGCCCAAAAATAGAATGTTTTGAACAGATTCTTCACCAAAGAAGATACAGATGACAAATTAGCACGTGAAAAAAGCTCAATGCCATTAGTCATTAGGAAAATGTTAATTAAAACCACAATGAGATACTATTACACACCCACTAGAACGGCTAAAATTAAACACACACACACACACACACACACACACAAACTGACAATATTAAGCCTTTGCAAGGATGTGAAGAATCTAGACTCCTCTACGTTGCTAGTGGAATGCAAAAATAGTATAGCCTCTTTGGAAAATAAGCTGGCAGTTTCTTTAAAAGTTAAACATTCACTCACCACACAATCCAGCAATTCCACTATTAGCTATGTACCAAAGACAGGACAACATGCCTGCACAAAGACTTGTATGTGAATGGTCACCGCAGCATTATTCAAACAAACCTAATGTACATCAACTGATGAATGGATCAACAAAATGTACATCCATAAAACTGAATACTATTCACCAACAAAAAGTAATGAACTACTAATATATGGAACGTGGATGAACCTTAATAATATGCCAAGGAAACAAAGCAAGACATTAAAGACTATATATAATTCCGTTTATACATAATTTCTAGAAAAGACAAAAGTATAGTCAAATGGCAGATATGTAGTTGCCTTGTGTAGGAGTAGGAATGGTGATTAACTGCAGTCACAAGAGAACTTTTGGGGGTGACAGTATTCAGAGGTTTGCTTCTGTTGGATTAGTAACTTAACTTACAGACCGTGTACATTTTCACTTACCGTGGCTTTACTACCCCTGAAGACAACACCTGGGCTCAACACTTCAGCACGTCTCCATAGGCTACCTGAAGGACCACCTCTGGTCCCTGCATCACTTTCAGGACACCCTCATAAATTACTCTCTGGTTGAAGCCTTACAGAATCCAGTAAACAGTCAACACTCCAGGAACCTACAATGAGCCCCTACAATGGTCTACTGTAAGTCTATTCATTCAGCCTGAATACTGACTACAACAGGGAATAAGAGAGGACAGGAGAGTAGGGGAAGAAGGGAGTACTCAGTGAAGGTCAGGAGTTAGTTGAGACCATGTGGCCAGAGAACGACTGTGCTCTGGGACGGACATGTGTCAAAGTGGAAGAAACAAGAATGGAGACCCAACTCAACGACTGAGTTAGACAGAAAATGCATGATTAATGGGTAAGGTAAATGAAAACTCTATGTGAATAAACAAAAAATGTACGTCTGAAATTGCATGGCTATAGAAGCTACCAATGGACATGAAATTGTTAGAAGCACTGTCTTTCTTCAAATGGATCAAGGATAATGCCAGTAAGCAGAAGGACCATAAAGTTAAGGCAAAAAGTTCCTAGGGGGCTCTAGAGAGAATAAGCAAATTGAAGGCTTTTTTATAAATAGTTAAAGGAAGAAAAAGTGTAATGCTATACTTGGTACAACATGACAAACATAGTGAGTATATTTGATACCACATAATAGAAAGAATACCAAAAATAGAGCAATGAATGGTAAGATTATATTCTTGGGAATGCCTCTTTTTTTTTTTTAATTTTATTTATTTGAGAGAGAGAGAGAATGAGAGAGAGCACGAGAGGGAAGAGGGTCAGAGGGAGAAGCAGACTCCCTGCTGAACAGGGAGCCCGATGTGGGACTTGATCCCGGGACTCCAGGATCATGACCTGAGCCGAAGGCAGTCGCTTAACCAACTGAGCCACCCAGGCGCCCCTCTTGGGAATGCCTCTTAAATAGCTGTTAAATTCAAACTTAACAGATAGGTCAAACTAAAAAGACACAGAGGAGTGTGATATTATAATATAATAAAGAATATATGTTTGGTCTCTGTCCAGGTTCCTGGCACAGAGCTCCTAAAATCATTGCAATTTCCTGAATGATAGGAGTATTTTCTGTTATTCATAATAAGCCCCCTTACACCATACCTGAGTTTCTGTTAATGACGACTCTTGGTGGGCCTCTAGACCTATGGATTGCTTTAGGATGGGAGCTAGCTGCCAGAGAAACCAGTCATGCGATTAGAAGGCTGAAACTTTCAGCCCTCCCTTCCAAACTCCAGGTAGGGAGGGAAAGAGAAGCAGGAGATGGGAGTTCAAACCCTAATAAGCACTGATTTAATCAATCATGCTAACATAAAGTAACCTCCATAAAAACCCCTAAAAGACAGGGTTCTAAAAGCTTCCAGGCTGGTGAGCACAATGAGGTACTGAGAGGGTGAGCCGCCCAGAGAAGGCACGAATGATGACTGCACCGCCTCCCCACCCCCGCCAAGACCTTGCCCTAGACTCTCTTACACTGGATTGCTCCTGCTTTGTGGCCTTTAAAATCAACTGGTAAACAGAAGTGAAGTTTCCTCCTGAGCTCTTTGAGCCATTCTAGCAAACTAGCAAACCTTAGGAAAGAGTCATAGGAACCCCCTATTTATGGGCAGTTGATCAGGTGGCCTGCACAGGTGGCCAGTCCAGGTGGAGAACTGCAACTGGTATCTGAAGTGGGGACAGTCTTGTGTGACTGACCCTTTAAACCCGGAGAATCAAACACGGACTCCAGGTGGTTAGCATCAGAAGTGAATTGAATTGCGGGGGCGGAGCAAGATGGCGGAGGAGTAGGAGACACGGATTTCCTCTGATCTCAGGAATTCAGCTGAATAGGGATCAAACCATTCTGAACACCTACGAACTCAACAGGAGATCGAAGATAAGAAGAGTAACAACACTCTGAACAGAAAAGCGACCACTTTCTGGAAGGTAGGACGTGCGGGGAAGTGAATCCGAGGCGATAGTCGGGAGGATAGACGGCGCGGGAGGGGGCCTCCGTCGGCCGCTTCTGGCAAGTGCTAGAGCCGCGGAGCACAAAATCAGAACTTTTAGAAGGCGGCTCTGCTGAGGGACGTCGCTCCAGTGGCTAAGCGGGGGGTGGAACCCTCGCGGGACAGTGTGGTCTCAGGACCCTCGGGGTCACAGAAAGATCGGGGGGTGCCTGAGTGCGGCAGAGCTCCCAGGTATTGGAGCGGGGAAGCCGGCTGCAGAGACAGAGCCGAGGCGCGGGCTCTCAGCTCAGGGTTGCCATAAACTGTGATCCGCGGCCCAGTCGGGCCACTGCTCCTCCAGCAGGGACCCAACAAGCGGCAGATCCGGGGACACTCCCCTTCCTCCCCCGGGGAGTAGCGGCGTGGGAGCGCACCGCAGGGATCTGCTGGGTTTGGAGACTCCACACCGAGTCGAGTGCCAGAGATAGAAACGCTTGGTCACAGGCCGGGTGAGCGCGGAGAGCGGCCGGAGACCAGGGAGACGGGAGTGACTGCTTTTCTCTGGGGGCGCACTGAGGAGCGGGGCCCCAAGTTCTCAGCTCCTCCGGGCAGAGATTGGGAGGCCACCATTTTCACTCTCCTCCTCCAAAGCTGGACGGAAAGCTTGCAGGGAACAAAAAGCTCCTGAGAGCAAACCCGAGAAGCTTGCTTAGCCCGGACCCGCAAAGGCGGGGCAATTCCACCTCCGGCAAAGACATTTGGGAACCACGCAACAGGCCCCTCCCCCAGAAGATCAGCACGAACAGCCAGCAAGCCAAGACCAGGTTTACCGATCAAGGAGAACGGGAGAACTCCAGCACTAGGGGAATACTGCACATAGAATTCATGGCTTTTTTTACCATGATTCATTAGTTTTTCAAAGTTAAATTTTTAACCGTTTTTTTTAATTTTTCTTTTTCCCTTTTTCAACCAACATCTTATCAATCCCTTTGAAAAAAAATTTTATTTTTCATTTTTAGAGTCATATTCTATCCCTTCATAGTAGATACCCTTATTTTTGGCATATATATATAAGTTCTCTCTTTAAAATTTTGAGATACAGTTTCTTCTAACAGATCAAAATATACCCTAAATCACTAGTGTATGGCTTTGTTCTAGTCTCCTGCCTGATCACATTCTCTCCCTTTTTTTTTTAATCTTCTTTTTTCAAACAACTTATCAATTCCTTTTATAAAATGTTTTATAATTTTCATCTTTACAGTCATCTTCCATCCCTTCATTGTATCAACCCTTATTTTGTACATATATGTTCTTTCTTTAAAATTTTAGGAGGCACTTTCTTCTAACAGACCAAAATACACCCAAAATCTAGTGTGTGGCACAGATCTATGCACTAGCCTGATCATATCTGATCATATTGTTTTTTGTTTTGTTTTGTTCTGTTTTTCGTTTTTCTCTCTTTTTTTTTCCTCTTTTTTTCTTTCTTTCCCTTTCTTTTCCCCTGGTTTCAAGTCTTTTCTGGTTTGTTTAGAGTATATTTGCTGGGGACGTTGTTAACCTGTTAGCATTTTGTTCTCTCATTCATCTATTCTCCTCTGGACAAAATGACAAGACGAAAAAATCACCTCAGCAAAAAGAACAAGAGGTAGTGCCCTCTGCCAGGAACCTACTCAATACAGACATTAGTACGATGTCGGACCTAGAGTTCAGAATCATGATTTTAAAGATACTAGCTGGACTTGAAAAAAGCATGGAAGTTATTAGAGAAACCCTTCCTGGAGAAATAAAAGAACTAAAATCTACCAGATTGAAATAAAAAAGGCTATTAATGAAGTGCAATCAAAAATAGGGGCACTGATAGGATAAATGAGGCAGAAGAGAGAATCAGCAATATAGAAGACCAAATGATGGAAAATAAAGAAGCTGAGAAAAAGAGAGGTAAACAACTACTGGATCACGAGGGCAGAATTCGAGAGATAAGCGATACAATAAGACGAAACAACATTAGAATAATTGGGATCCCAGAAGAAGAAGAAAGAGAGAGAGGGGCAGAAGGTATACTGGAGCAAATTATAGCAGAGAACTTCCCTAATGTGGGGAAGGAAACAGGCATCAAAATCCAGGAGGCACAGAGAACCCTTCTCAAAATCAATAAAAATAGGTCGACACCCCCACATCTAATAGTAAAACTTATGAGTCTCAGAGACAAAGAGAAAATCCTGAAAGCAGCTCAGGAGAAGAGATCTGTAACCTACAATGGTAGAAACAATGGATTGGCAACAGGCCTATCCACAGAGACCTGGCAGGCCAGAAAGGACTGGCATGATATCTTCAGAGCACTAAACGAGAAAAATACGCAGCCAAGAATACTATGTCCAGCTAGGCTGTCACTGAAAATTGAAGGAGAGATAAAAATCTTCCAGGACAAACAAAAACTAAAGGAATTTGCAAACATGAAACCAGCCCTACAAGAAATATTGAAAGGGGTCCTCTAAGCAAAGAGAGAGCCTAAAAGCAGCACAGACCAGAAAGGAACACAGAAAATATACAGTAACAGTCACCTTACAGGCAATACAATGGCACTAAATTCATATCTTTCAATAGTTACCCTGAATGTAAATGGACTAAATGCCCCAATCAAAAGACACAGGCTATCAGAATGGATTAAAAAACAAGACCCATCGGGGCGCCTGGGTGGCTCAGTTGGTTAAGCGACTGCCTTCGGCTCAGGTCATGATCCCGGAGTCCCGGGATCGAGCCCCGCATCGGGCTCCCTGCTCGGCGGGAAGCCTGCTTCTCCCTCTCCCGCTCCCCCTGCTTGTGTTCCCTCTCTCTCTGTCTCTCTCTCTGTCAATTAAATAAATAAAATTAAAAAAAAAAAAAAAAACAAGACCCATCAATATGCTGTCTGCAAGAGACTCATTTTAGACCCAAAGACACCCCCAGATTGAAAGCGAGGGGGTGGAAAACCATTTACCATGCTAATGGACACCAAAAGAAAGCTGGGGTGGCAATCCTTATATCAGACAAATTAGATTTTAAAACAAAGACTGTAATAAGAGATGAGGAAGAACACTATATCCTACTTAAAGGGTCTATCCAACAAGAAGATCTAACAACTGTTAATATCTATGCCCCTAACATGGGAGCAGCCAATTATATAAGGCAATTAATAACAAAAGCAAAGAAACACATTGACAACAATACAATAATAGTGGGGGACTTTAACACCCCCCTGACTGAAATGGACAGATCATCTAAGCAAAAGATCAACAAGGAAATAAAGACTTTAAATGACACACTGGACCAAATGGACTTCACAGATATATTCAGAACATTCCATCCCAAAGCAACGGAATACACATTCTTCTCCAGTGCCCATGGAACATTCTCCAGAATAGATCACATCCTAGGTCACAAATCAGGTCTCAACTGGTACCAAAAGACTGGGATCATTCCCTGCATATTTTCAGACCACAGTGCTTTGAAACTAGAACTCAATCACAAGAGGAAAGTCGGAAAGAACTCAAATACATGGAGGCTAAAGAGCATCCTACTAAAGAATGAATGGGTCAACCAGGAAATTAAAGAAGAATTAAAAAAATTCATGGAAACCAATGAAAATGAAAACACAACTGTTCAAAATCTTTGGGATACAGCAAAGGCAGCCCTGAGAGGAAAGTATATAGCAATACAAGCCTTTCTCAAGAAACAAGAAAGGTCTCAAATACACAACCTAAGCCTACACCTAAAGGAGCTAGAGAAAAAACAGCAAATAAAGCCTAAACCCAGCAGGAGAAGAGAAATAATAAAGATCAGAGCAGAAATCAATGAAATAGAAACCAAAAGAACAGTAGAACAGATCAATGAAACTAGGAGCTGGTTCTTTGAAAGAATTAACAAGATTGATAAACCCCTGGCCAGACTTATCAAAAAGAAAAGAGAAATGACCCAAATCAACAAAATCATGAATGAAAGAGGAGAGATCACAACCAACACCAAAGACATACAAACAATTGTAAGAACATATTATGAGCAACTACATGCCAGCAAATTAGATAACCTGGAAGAAATGGATGCATTCCTAGAGATGTATCAACCACCAAAATTGAACCAGGAAGAAATAGAAAACCTAAACAGACCTAAGACCACTAAGGAAATTGAAGCAGTCATCAAAAATCTCCCAAAAAACAAGAGCCCAGGGACAGATGGCTTCCCCGGGGAATTCTACAAACATTTAAAGAAGAATTAATACCTATTCTCCTGAAACTGTTCCAAAAAATAGAAATGGAAGGAAAACTTCCAAACTCGTTTTACGAGGCCACCATTACCTTGATCCCAAAACCAGACAAAGACCCCATCAAAAAGGAGAATTACAGACCAATATCCTTGATGAACATGGATGCAAAAATTCTCACCAAAATACTAGCCAATAGGATCCAACAGTACATTAAAAGGATTATTCACTATGACCAAGTGGGATTTATCCCTGGGCTGTAAGGTTGGTTCAACATCCGCAAATCAATCAACGTGATACAACATATTAACAAAAGAAAGAACAAGAATCATATGATCCTCTCAATAGATGCCGAAAAAGCATTTGACAAAGTACAGCATCCTTTCTTGATTAAAACTCTTCGGAGTATAGGGATAGAGGGTACATACCTCAATATCATAAAAGCCATCCATGAAAAACCTACAGCGAATATCATTCTCAATGGGGAAAGGCTGAGAGCTTTCCCCCTGAGGTCAGGAACATGGCAGGGATGTCCACTATCACCACTGCTATTCAACATAATATTAGAAGTCCTAGCCACAGCAATCAGACAACAAAAAGAAATCAAAGGCATCCAAATCGGCAAAGAAGAAGTCAAACTCTCACTATTTGCAAATGATGTGATACTTTATGTAGAAAACCAAAAAGACTCCACCCCAAAACTGCTAGAACTCATACAGGAATTCAGTAAAGTGACAGGATATGAAATCAGTGCACAGAAATCAGTGGCATTCCTATACACCAACAACAAGACAGAAAAGAGAGAAATTAAGGAATCAATCCCATTTACAATTGCACCCAAAACCATAAGATACCTAGGAATAAATCTAACCAAAGAGGCAAAGGATCTGTACTCAGAAAACTATAAAATACTCATGAAAGAAATTGAGGAAGACACAAAGAAATGGAAAAACATTCCATGCTCATGGATTGGAAGAACAAACACTGTGAAGATGTCAATGCTACCTAGAGCAATCTACACATTCAACGCAATCCCCATCAAAATACCATCCACTTTTTTCAAAGAAAAGGAACAAATAATCCTAAAATTTGTATGGAACCAGAAGAGACCCCGAATAGCCAGAGGAATGTTGAAAAAGAAAAGCAAAGCTGGCGGCATCACAATTCCGAACTTCCAGCTCGATTACAAAGCTGTCATCCTCAAGACAGTATGGTACTGGCACAAAAACAGACACATAGATCAATGGAACAGAATAGAGAGCCCAGAAATGGATCCTCAACTCTATGGTCAACTAATCTCTGACAAAGCAGGAAAGAATGTCCAATGGAAAAAAAGACAGTCTCTTCAACAAATGGGTGTTGGGAAAATTGGACAGCCAGATGCAGAAGAATGAAAGTGGACCATTTCTTTACACCACACACAAAAATAGACTCCAAATGGTTGAAAGACCTAAATGTGAGACAGGAGTCCATCAAAATCCTCAAGGAGAACACAGGCAGCAACCTCTTCAACGTCAGCCGCAGCAACTTCTTCCTAGAAACATCGCCAAAGGCAAGGGAAGCAAGGGCAAAAATGAACTATTGGAATTTCATCAAGATAAAAAGCTTTTGCACAGCAAAAGAAACAGTCCACAAAACCAAAAGACAACCAACAGAATGGGAGAAGATATTTGCAAATGACATATCAGATAAAGGGCTAGTATCCAAAATCTATAAAGAACTTAACAAACTCAACACCCAAAGAACAAATAATCCAATCAAGAAATGGGCAGAAGACATGAACAGACATTTTTCCAAAGAAGACCCAAATGGCCAACAGACACATGAAAAAGTGCTCAGCGTCGCTCGGCATCAGGAAAATCCAAATCAAAACCTCAATGAGGTATCACCTCACACCAGTCAGAATGGCTAAAATTACCAAGTCAGGAAATGACAGATGTTGGCAGGGATGCAGAAAAGGGGAACCTTCCTACACTGTTGGTCGGAATGCAAGCTGGTGCAACCAGTCTGGAAAACAGTATGGAGGTTCCTCAAACAGTTGAAAATAGAGCTACCATACAATCCAGCAATTGCACTACTGGGTATTTACCACAAAGACACAAATGTAGGGATCTGAAGGGGTACGTGCACCCCAATGTTTATAGCAGCAACGTCCACCATAGCCAAACTGTGGAAAGAGCCAAGATGTCCATCGACAGATGAATGGATAAAGAAGATGTGGTCTATATACACAATGGAATATTATGCAGCCATCAAAATGCATGAGATCTTGCCATTTGCAACGACATGGATGGAACTGGAGGGTGTAATGCTGAGCGAAGTAAGTCAATCAGAGAAAGACATGTTTCATATGACCTCACTGATATGAGGAATTCTTAATCTCAGGAAACAAACTGAGGGTTGCTGGAGTGGT